>NW_017670523.1:328968-339147 GCF_001879085.1 Nicotiana attenuata
CATCGAAAGTAGAAGATTGAAATTTCTAAAGTTCATAAAGCTTGGATTGGAGGTCGATTCGTGGTTTTAGCGTTGTTTGATATGATTTGAGGCCTCGAGCAAGTCCGTAATGTGGCGCTCTATTTGGTATAATTTCTATAGAAAAAACGGGCTACGCGAACGTATGCACCATTTTCAGAAGACTCAGATGGGTGGCGCGAGAAGACAATTATACACAATTCAAATAATACTAAAGCGGGAAACAGATAGCATTTTAGCACAAAGGTTCACAAAAATACAATAATATCAGCAATAAATAAGCCAAGTAAAAATCATAAAACAAGCTCGAATTCTTGAACCCTGAACCAAAAGTTCTGGGTTCTAGTCCCCAGCAGAGTCGCCAGAGCTATCACACCTCCTTTTTTCACTACACCCCCGGAAAGGGGTATAATAAAGGGAGTTATTTCCAACTTGAAGTGACAATCGAAACGGGATTCATTTTATTAAAAATTCAGAGTCGCCACTTGGGATAATTATGGTGTCCCAAGTCACCGGTTCAAATCCCGAATCGAGGAAAATTGGCTCTGTTTAATGTCCGCGAAACACAGAAATCCGGGTAAGGAATTCTGTTAAGCGGGGAGAAGGTGTTAGGCACTCCCGAGTTCCGTGGTTCTAGCACGGTCGCTTTGATCATACTTGGCTTACACAATTATTAAATTACTGATTTTAGAACCTATATGCGTTTACATCCTTTACCGCTTTTAATTAAAAAAGTTATCTTGAAACGGGTTACGCGTACGTATACCCATTTATTTGGCGCGTCGAAAATCATGTCACGCGAACGTGTCCACGATTAATAACGCTTTATTATTATTAAGAAAGTTTAGGCCGAAGTTGCGCGAACGCATACTCCAATTTTGTTTTTAGAAGCGCAGTTGTGTTACGCGGACATATACACAATCACACTAGTATTTTAAAACGGCCCTAAAGGATGTTCTACGAATATTGATCATTTTTAAAATGTCTAGGTTATAAAACTAAAACGAGGGCCACGCAATTGTCATTTTTGTTCGGCATGACCTCAAATCGGATTCAAGTAATCAATAAAGAAATGAGACAAAAGGGATCCTACTGTTTTTATACTACGGCTGAACTCCAATGTGAATTAAAGATAAGACTAAGTGAAGCCTAACTCTTGAAGCCTAACTCTTGATTTCAGAAAATGAACTGGGCTTAGCATGAAGCCCATTGGCTTAATAAGGTCGCTGCAAAGTAATGGGTCTCACAGCTGACCCTATTTGGACTTAAACGGAAGCCCAAATTTTCAGGAAGCCTTGCTCGAGCTGGACCTCAAAGAGGTCACGCCTTCAATCCTAAGCAACAGCAGAACGTAACTCAAGCATAATGACAAGAGCCTTCTGGCATTACTACCACATGAGCAATACACAATTCATGGTCACTGGAGGTTTAAAGAGAATTAAATAAACAACCATTCTAAAATTTCTAACGACTTTAAGCATTACTGAAACTCAGGGACAAAAGAAACATATCCTTTATCTCCAAATCAAGGAAGCAAACAATCCGAATTTCATATTAGTTCTAACACATTCACATGATGTTTATTCCCATATTAAAACTGAAATACTCCTGAAATACCCAACTATATAACCACACCTCCCCTTTTGACATGAATTTTATACTAATCACATTGATAACTTAAATTAAAACATGCTTCAGTCAGTAATATGAACAAATAGACTAGTTGTCCAGTCTTATGGACACATACAACTTTCAAACTATGCCAAACATTCAACAAGACCTTTCATGCACATTTGATCCCACAACCAAGCTAAGATTATTACAGCAATCCATACTCAGAATGAGCAGAAGAAGTATAAGAGAATTAAATTAAGCTAAACAGTTTTGAAACTGCAACAACATGGACCAAACAACTGTGCCAATATGAATCTCTATTCAAGTGAACCAATCTTCACATTCATCCATTTTCATACATTGGAGAGTGAGATGAATACCTAAAAATGAACAGAATTAAGAGAGGGAAAGTTATCAGTAGCAAACAGCAGCAATCAGCCCAGGATCAACCAGTGAAACAGTGAAAACAGCTCCAAACAGCTATGGAAGAGTATTTTCCAACAAGCAATCCAAACCAGCTTTAAAACATACTCAGAACTCCAGTCATTTAAACCCATAATCAAATACCATTTTTTAGAAATCAGAAATTCAAAACCCCGAAAAATATTTAATGGAAAACAGTGGTCCTCCCTGAATTTCTTAGCTATTTTTACTCTCAAATTTTTCAGAGTGTTCCTTACTGCCCCCTTAGTGAATGGAAAGAGAGATTATATAGGCATGCCTAGGGCAGCCTTAGTACAACTAGCCAATTCCCTATTTACCTTCCATCCTTAGTTATTTTTACCTTTTTAACCCCTTTCAAAAAATATCTGAAACTTTCAGCTCTTATCCTATTCTTTAGAACCTTCTATCCTAACAGAAANGCTTCTACGGTCCAGGACCCGCAGAAGCGAGAATACCAGAAACAGCATGCCTTCAGCTGTATGAAATTCCAAAAATCCCCGTTTGCCATCCGAAATCATCCCGAGCCCCCCGGGACCTCAACCAAAAGCACCAACATGACTTAAAACATTATCCAAACTTATTCCAATCATCAAAACACATCAAACAACACTAAAATTATCGATTCTCATCGGATTCAAGCCTAAGTTCTTTAAAAACTTCTGAAACTCGCATTCGATCAAAAATCCAACCAAGCGACGTCCGACTGACCTGAAAATTTGCAGACATATCCAAAATCACCTAAAGAAGCTACTGCAACTCTCGGAATTCCATTCCGACCCTCGGATCAAAATCTCACCTATCAACCGGATTTTCGCCAAAATGCTAACTTCGCTAATTCAAGCCTAATTCTACACCGGACCTCCAAAACCAATTCAGATCACGCTTCCAAGTCACAAATAATCTCCCGAAGCTAACCGGATCATCGGAAATCACATCCGAACCTTCGAACTCATAAGTCAACGTCCGGTTGACTTTTCCAATTTAAGCCTTCCGTAAAGAGACTAAGTGTCTCATTTCCTATCCAAACCAATTCAAATCAACTCTAACACACCACATACCGATAACGAAACATAAAGAAGCATAAAATGGGAGAAACGAAGCAATAACACATGAGACGACGGGTCGGGTCGTCACAGTACTGTGTTGACGTTCCATGATGGATATTTTCTTATTGGTGATGACTCCCGGATGGACCACTGTGGTCCAACACGCCAGAACTACGCATATTCCAACTAGGAGCAGGGTCATAACTTGTAAAATTCATATTTGGACGGTACCCCCTATGAAAAATATGAGTGTTAATACAAATCCAATTCAAACATAAAATAAACATCGCTAAAGCATAGAAAAATTGAAGTTTACCAGTCGTCTTGTGGATTATATAAAGTCAAAAAACTATTTTCTCGCTGCTCATTCGCCGGTGGTGACAAGTTTAAATCAAGGCAAGCTCTTTCATCAGGAATCTGTCCGGCAAAAACTGCTCCAGAATAACCACCCGATGATTGGGGGTTATCCCTACTATGCACACCCTCATTATTGGAAACGTCTTCAACCTTGACGTACATTTCCAATAATTTTATTACAATAAATTCCCTGTATTCATCCGGAATCCGCAGAAAATATCTAAGAGTTTCATCATCTTCGATGTTAAACTCAGAATAATAAGCAAACCCCTGCGGAGTCACAAAATACGGAAATCTACCGGTTACTTTAAGGTTCACCGAATGTTTCCTCACACTCATTTTCTTACATAACAACGATACCAATTTTTCGTACTGCATTGTAAGCGGCAATTTAACATTACACTGTGGATGTGAACTATACCTCACAAAGTTATTCTCTATTACAACCTCAACCCCCCCCCCCCTCCCAATATAATGAAACCCTTATTTTTGGCTCTTCAGACATTATAAAAAAATGCTTGATAACAAGAAGAGAAGTATGAACGGAAGTTTGAAGGAAAGTTTTGAATGGATTTTCATAAAATCCTAACGCCTTTATATAAGGCAAGTCCTAGCTTGGGGTGCAGAATTTTTTTATATAAAATGCAGTATAATACAACGATTTATGTATTTGAATTATTGTTATGTCAGTTATCCGTAGAACACTTATTGGTGGGCCCAAAAAGGAAGTAAAACGCATACAACATTTTAGTAAAACGTAGTATTATACTGTGTTTTACATTAAAAAAATGAATTAGTAATTAAAATACAGTATTATACTACGTTTTCCTTTAACGGCTAACTTTCCGTTAAACTAAAACGTAGTATAATACTGCGTTTCAGTTAGAAAGATAACTTTTTTTTTTAGCTGTATAAAGGTATTTTGAGTTCAAAATACCATTATTTAGGTTTCGGGGCTGGAAATAATGTTTGTGATTAAAAATAAAAAAAAAAACTCAAGAATGTCTTCACGTATGGGAAAAAGTAAATAGTACCCAAAAAAAAAAGGACATTGTCCTTGATATATTGAAAGGAAAAAGTAAATAGTACAAAAAATGTCACGGTACTTGATATAGAAGATGACATAAAGTAAAAAGTTGGCATGGAAAAGGATAATTAAATAGTGATTCTACAAGCAAATATTGTTCAGAAAAGAAAGTAAATATATGGAAATTATAACTCTTCCAATAGTGGGAAGACCAAATAAATTACCTGCTTTGGCTTTCTCTCAAGCTTGTGTATTGATTTCTCCAGAGAATGAAGTATAACTTAATGAATCCACAGTACTCTTTTTATAGGTGTAAGAGTAAGACACAACATCAAGTCTCTTTTCTCAGTTGAACTCCAAATTAAGTTCAACTCGGAATACCGTGAAATCAGGCCGTGGATCTCTAAAGAAAATATTTTGAATGATCAAAATTAAAGCATATCTTTGGAAAAGTCTAATCAGGATAAGACTATTACATAACCTCTTGTAATTAAGGGTATGTTTGGCACGAAGGAAAATGAGTTGTTTTATCACCAATTTTCCTGTTTGGTTGGTGATTGGAAAACTTTTTCCGAATAATATTTTCTAGTGTTTAGTTAGAGAGTATAAAATATTTTTTTATGTTAATCTCCTCATCCCATTCCCCTAAGTTCCCATGTTTCTTTGCCCTCCCCTCCCCCCCTCCCCCCCAAATATCCAACATTTTTAGCATTCTATTTATCTTCAACAATTTAATTATTCTTCTAAAAATTCACACATACCCTACTTTTCTTTTTTACGCAAATTTAAAGAAATGATACGAAGATTCCAGGAGCCAAAATAATTAAAATGAAAATGTGCGATTACCCTGTAAAACCTTTTAAGAAAAACATTATGAAAGAAGACGAAATAGGCATTTAATGTTAGAAGAATTGCGCTTATAAAATTATGGATTAGAAAAACTAATTTGCCAGTATTTTTTATAGAGCGGCCAATGCTGTAACAAGAAACAGTTTCTCTGAACAAGATGGAAATTGTTTAAATTTATGGATAAGAGAATTGGAAAAAGATAGAGTTAAATAGTTACATAAAAGATACTGGACTTTGGTATAAGGATATGCTTTTAAATTATCCAGTTTAAAATAAAGTAATTATTTTATTGAAATAAAAAAAATATTTTTTCTACATCATCAAAAGAACATACTTATTTTGTTAAAAAAAAAAAAATATTTTTTTCACATTATGAAAAGAAAATACTTTTTTTGTTGAAATAAAAGAAAATACTTTTTTCTACCACAAAAAGAAAATACTTTTTTTGTTGAAATAAAAGAAAATACTTTTTTCTACCACGAAAAGAAAATACTTTTTTTATTGAAATAAAAGAAAATACTTTTTTCTACCACAAAAAGAAAATACTTATTTTGTTGAAATGAGGAAAAATATTTTTTCTATATCATGAAAAGAACTTTTTTTGTTAAATTAAAAAAAACTTTTTTATATCATAAAAAAAAATACTCATTTGTTAAAATAAAAAAAATATATCTATAACATGAAAAGAAAGTGCTAGTAATAATATTTTCATTTAGGCTGAGGTGAAGGTGGGGTGGGACGGGGGTGCGTAGAGTAGGGGTGGGGTGGGTAGGTGGGTGTGGGGATGAGTTGGTGGGGTGTGGGTTAGGGTGGAAAGGTTGGAAAATAGTTATGGAAAATATTTTTCCTTCTCTTGATGTGGAAAATATTTTCCTCCAATTGGAAGAAAATGAGTTCATGAGAAAAATATTTTTCAAAATATTTTGTCACGCCCCAAAATCCGAGCAGCGCGACCGGCGCTCAACCGAGTAAACCCGACCGATCAAGCCTGTTAGGTCTCATTCTACCCAAACTAACTCATGAATAAATAGGAGATGGACTCCATTAATCAAATTCTATAAACATATCAATAACAATTTCCATTTCATTTTCATTAGAAACTTCATTCGCCACTTTAAAGGTATTACAAGTTTTATACATCATTGCCAAACATCAACATTTCTATTTAAAATTCCCATGCCCGACACTACCCACAACCTGTCTACGGAGCCTCTAACTACAACTAAAGAATAATATGGAAATGCCGGCAACAAGGCTCCGCCTATACCTTACACAAATACCAAAATGAGACTCCGGGAAGAAGAGCGGCATGAGCCGCACAGGGCCCCGAGAGGAAAGGGGCTCACCAATACAGCTGACGGGAAATGGATAAGGTGCTACTGTCGGTGGACTGAAGTACCTGCACCTACAATCATAACACGAATGTAGCGCCCCCGGCAAAAGGGACGTCAGTACATTTGAATTGTACTGGTATGTATGAACAAACTTCACCCCAGGTAGAATCAAATAACACACAAGTAACATATATCAATAGAATCAACGATCAAATGCACGTGAAAGAAACAATCAAAGCCAAACAAGTTTCACAATCTCTCCTTTTCCCCTTCAACATTATCACATCAATGATTTCACAATTTATAAACAGGTATGTAACAGTAATAGAAACAATAAATCAGATCCACAAAGAGGGCACAATCAAGCCAAACAAGTATACAATCTCTCCTGCTTCCCCTTCCACATTTCCACATCAATAATTTCCCAATTTGTTCATTTTTTCGTTTCAATAGTGATTTCGATCACTTTCCACCCTTATTACCTCGGCCACCCTTATCACCACAACCCACACCTTATTACTTCGTGTTGCGGCGCGCAACCCGATCCCACCGAACAATCACAATTCACAAACAACACACAACAACAACAATTCACAAGAACAACAACAACAATTCTCAAAGAACAACCACAACAATTCACAAGAATTTCCGTAGCCATCAATACCATTTCATCATATTCAACAATTCATATGCAATTTAAGTCACCACAATAATTACCCACAACAAGCCAAATATGTTATTACCACAGTTGTTCCAAGTGCATCATTTACGATTTCCTTCCATCATTTGTTTCTCAGTTCTTTCCACATAACACTTTCACAATCACACACCCATATTTGATTTGTTTCCATTTACTTGCACCATCATATCGTAAGACTTAACCAACAACGTTCAAGGCATTAATCACAAAAATTCACAAATAGCTCACATAAGTAAACACATACTTCCATGTCGACATCCTCAAGCTTTTACAAACTTTGCACATAACAAGATAGGCACATCAAATCACTTCTCACAATCACATATAACTTGGTGGTATGGAAATCAATTAAGGCAATCAATTCACATATTTTCATACAAGGTACACATACCGTATGCTCGTCACAACAAGGGGATTCTACAAGAGATAAAGTTAGCCATACATACCTTTCTTGAGCTTTCCTTTAATTACTACGATATTCCGGAAATTCTAGCAACTTCAATCTATTTTGGGACATAGCAAAATTGAACACAAATTAGGAAGATATTCATAATTCTAGCTCATTTGAGCATTTTATCAAATACTAGTTGAGCATCTTGATTTCAAATCCCCTTTCCAAAATTTTCTTCATTCCCTAACCCAATCCTTACTTATTTATGTTAAGCGATCTTCCCATAAACCTAAGTTGTACATGCATGTATATACAATATTAATACACCCAAGAATCATACCTTAATAACCCATCTTATACTCCAAACTCGAAATTAAAACCTAGGGTATAGAATCTTACCTCTTAGATGAAGAACTTGTGATTGGGATCTTTGATTCTTGAAGATTGATGCAAGTTTGGATGATTTAAATGTTGGGTTCCTCCTTCTCTCTCTAAAATGCTCTCATCTCTCTCTAAAATCAGTAGAAAATGACCCCAAAATGAACTCTAAAGCCTATATATTAAAATGGGGTCGGGTTATAAAAATTAGAAAATTAACCCTCCGATGTCAAGTCTGTTATAGCAGAATGGACCGCAGAACGCGAATGCTGGCCGCATAATGCACCGCAAAATCGGCGTCCAAAACTGGGCTACACTGGTCGAATTTGCGACCGCAGATCAAAAATGCGGACCGCATAATGGACATTGAGATCGCAGATCTGACACAGGATCACATTTTTTTCCAGCCTTTGGTAATTTGATCATAACTTTGTGTAGGAATGTCCAAATGACGAACGGTTTGAAGCGTTGGAAACTAGACTTGAAGACCTTTAATTTGATAGGTTATCCATCACCTAAAACCTTATAGATATTTAGATATGCTCGTTCAAAGTAGGGACTAGTGCAAGATCATTGGGAATTTTAGCCTATTATGGACTTTTCCAATTTTTCTTAGACTTAGGCCTTTCCTTGGATCCCAAATTACTTACCATAAGACTTGTACACATATTTACCAAATCCAATGGATGTACACCATGTTAATAGCACATAAAAATATTATAATAAGCCTACATGACACCACGAAATTCTAAATTACTTAGCGAAAATTTCTGGGACCTTACATATTTAAGACAATCAAACATGAAAAAATTAGAAAACATTTTTGAAAAAATATTTTCCTTCGTACCAAAGACATCATAAGTATTCGATAGATTTGAGTGCATCCCCGAATTTTGAGTAAAAGTAGGAGGACATATTTGCACCATGTTATCGGACGGTTAAATATTTTCTATATTATAGAAGAGCTAGAGTTTCGACCTGTGTGTTTTTTGGTATTAAAATGCAAAACAAGGGTAATATAGACATTTCACTTATGTTAGGTTACATGTCTTCTAATCTGAATAGCCACGTTTGCTATATGATCTCTTCTGAACAGCCACGTTTGCTATATGATCCATCTTCTCGAAAATATTTCCCACTTGCTAAACTAATCTTAAGTTCTAAACACCAATTTTCTCTTATTGCAGCGTCTCCGCAGTAGATTCCACATTTTGACATGGTGCTTTGTCGGATTTTTTTGCAATTTTTACTAGGTAATTATTTTAGTTTTGTTTTCTTTTTCCTCCTTTTTCTGGGTTGCGTTGTTCCTGGTTCCTTTATAGATATGTGTCATTGTCTTCAATTTATTTATTATTGTTGTGTGTGGTTTTTCTTTCATCCTCTCTATAGATCTTAATGTCAGGAGAAGGAAAATTAGCTTTGTCCTGCATTTGCAGGTAACGAATTACTCATGCCTGTGGCATTCCCTGTAAGCTAGATTTTACGGGCAGAGAAATACTCCTCCTATGTTGAAGCTTCAGTTTTGGGAAAGGTAACAATTGTTGATTCGTCTGGAACATTCTTAATCTCATTCTTTCGTTCTTTTGTTATTTTAGTTTTGTTTGGGTTTTCAAAGTGGTACTTAGACCATCTCCAATGCTACTCTATTTGTTGCACCATATCCAAATTTGGTGCAAGAAATGGTGTTTTTTTGCTCCAATGCAACACTATTTCTTGCACTATTATAGAGCATGAGATTTGGTGCAAGAAATGGTGTTTTTTGCTCCAATGCAACACTATTTCTTGCACTATTATAGAGCATGAATAGTGTTGCACCAAATTTGGTGCAACACTACTCATCACTCTATATTTGGTTTATTAATATTTTATTCAATCTTTTTATTTTTGTAATTTTAATTTATTATAATTAATTTTTATATTAAGATCTTTATAATTTTAATTTTATATCCTATTTTTTGATATATTAATTTTTGTATATATTATATTTATATAAAATTATAAGTTAATTTTATTATTATTAT
>NW_017670523.1:339978-356799 GCF_001879085.1 Nicotiana attenuata
AGGGACAGTCTTGGAGCTTTTAGACCGCTAATCGAAAATTTTGATGTGGAGAAGCTACATGGTCTAAGTCGGTTGGAGTCACCTTTTGTAGTCTTAAGTTTCCTGAATTTAAGTAGATAATGGGTATGTTAAGGCCTTCGAGAATTTTAATGCCACCAAAATAGTTGCATGCATTAATCACCCTCGATATTTTTTTTTTTCATTTTACTTTGAAATTCTGTGAAGGCTAGAGGACTGTGAATATGATATAGGGAGGAGAGGATGTTTTATCCCATACTTGCTTTAGTAAAGTAACTCCCAAGTAACTTCCGCTCTACTGTTACAAACAAAATTGGAACAACTAGAATCATTGAAGACACAACTAAAGATTAGTTAACCATTACGGCCATGTATGTCCGTACTTGCCAATACTGAGCTCTTCCTTTTTTTCCTTTTACTGAGTTATTGGTCATGTTAGGCAATATCTCTCATAATCTACTGCTTTATACCACTCTTTTGAAAAGCACAGTAGTACTCTGTAAAGTAGCAATGCGGATAGTAGTTCCTTTACGGCTCCACTGCCACAGTGATAACAGCTTTTAGCCAAACAAAAATAGGGAAAGAAAAAGGAGAGGAGAAGCTAGCAGCCTTCTCCTAATCATGTGCGACATCTTGTATCTACGTGCTCGAGGTAGTGTGTCTTTCCACATGTTTCCCTTGATCAAATACATCTATCTGTTGTCCATCTAGGGTTGAATTAATTTTCCGTTCAATTAAGTGTCAAAGTGAATTCTTTATGTTTCTCCTATTTGTCTATGTTAAGTGTTATCTTTTCTATTTCCTTTCTTTATTTATAAAAAAACCTGATATGAGAAATGATTAGAGCAATTATAAATTGATAGGAAGATTATACCACTCACTTGTGAAAAATAAATGATTATATAGATGGATACCCCACAAATAAAAAAGATTCTCATTCGGTGAAGGAAGCTCATGATAAGGATACCAAAATCTATGATCATATAACAATGGTCGAGAAAGAAGCACTGTTGTTGCAATGATGCATCAAAAAATGAGAGGAAACAAGTGATCGTCTTCTTGCAAATACAAGTCCTGTCTACAGATCTCAAATGCAGAGTCTAAGGTTTTTCCCTCATTGGAGCTCTTGGCAAGGGGAAAGATGTGATTCATCCTTTTCATATTTTTTCTATATAAAAGGTAATCCGCGAAGTTGTACTGTTCATTTATGTTTCTTTGTGTATTTTTTAATAAAGTAAGGTAATACCATGCGTACAATAGACCCTTGTTGTCCGTCCCTTCACCGAACCCCGCACATAGTGGGAGCTTAGTGCACCGGGCCGCCCTTTTAATATTTATGTTTCTTGGTGTATTATGTGCATACATCTAATCACTAATTGTCTTAAACCCAGATTTTGAAAGTTCTTAGTGCAATTTTTTTCGTAAGAACTGGATGATAAAACTGAGAAATCTGTAATTGTCGCTCTCATGATCCAGAACTTAAAAAGTTAAATCTCTGGATGCTTATTTGAATGTGAACTAGGTCTTGAGAGTTCTTAAATTTAGCTCTGTTTGTCAAGAACGGCAGTATAACGTTATTATTGCTATTTTGGTACTTAGACATGCTTATAGTTTAATCCCTCCAAGGCTCCTCCTGCATTCTGGTCAACCCAGAACTTGACTCTCTTATTTATTCACTAATTTTATTTTGACTATTCACATGAATAACTCTTTGAATTTTTTCCTTAAATAACTTCGCCCCATCTCTATATGATTTCTTAGTAATTATAGCAATTGACCTGCATTAAACTTTATAATGACAGATTATATAGTGGGGAGTCATCTGAATTGCATCGAGATAATGCCAACCTATTCCCTTCTACAACGGATCTAGAGCAACTAGCAGGTTCCTACAACTTAGCCTAATGCACAAAGTGTGGAATCAGATTCCGGATGTAATATGCTTAATGGCAGCTAGGTTATATGTGAAACTGCATATGTTTTTGCTAGACAATATGGAGGGTTAGTGTGCTGTCCTCAGGAGAAGGCTCGGACTTGCACAAATTTGAAGCAATTTTCACATTGTCAAATGTGATAATTCTTTTCTTTAGGAGGGCTTTATCTTACAAAGAGTCTGAAGGGGTGGGTGCACTTCCAAGTGCATTGTAGCCATATCTTTGTCATCATGCGCCCAAGCACGGAATAGAGCATTGGATTGCGATTCTACTGCACACTTGGAATAATAGGTGTATTTGTTTGAGGGAACCAATTTTTTAGATTAATCTGGCAGATTAACCTTAGATAATCTTGGTTGATGACCTTTTCAGCATCACCGTCTCTTTTATAAATTTGCAGAACTTTGTAGGTTGTAGCTTATAGAGTATTATGCAAATGTCTTCATCTATTTTCCGGTGCAAGTCACAATTTCAATTTTTGAGTTTTAAAAGTACATTACTGTGCTAGGCAATGTGTTTCCAAGTTGGTTTTGGGAAATAGGAAAGGTTGGAGCGTATACGTCATTGTGATGCTTCAAATTAATTAGACTTCACTCGGCAAGTTTCTTTAAAGAGATGTAGCGACTTATTGTGACTTATGTGATGCAATGGTAATACCAGGAGGAATTTCTAATGGTGTACAAACTGAAATATGCAATTGTATATGTTGGTACTATGGAACCAGTATACGATATGGTAACCATTCACCTCCAAGTTCCATCTTATTAGAAGCTAAACCAAGGGAATGAACGAGAATTTATTTTTACTTTTTTACATAAAATAATTTTCAGCTCCTTTCAAAGTCACATTTCAAGGACAACAAAGGTCAATGAAACCTTGACCTATATGTCCTCTCCCTGCTTGATGTACTCAATGCATGCCCAAACCTCCTCAAGTCAGATTTGGGTCAAGGAAATAACCTCTTTGTATACTGCAACATTTCTAAATATTATTCAATTGCAATTTGGTAATCTGAATAATTATCAGATGAGCGGGTTAAGTATTCCCAAAAAAATTAGTACAACATTACGTCAAGTCTAATCGTAGGTGTTCAACACGTTTATACTACGACAAGACTTTAAGTATGGGGCATTTGTAAGCAATTAAATTTTATTGGATTTAAATCCATAAAATAATTTGGATTATAATAAATTAAGAAATTTTCATAAAGCACTACCTTTTAGTAGTAATTAGCCATCTATAGATACCATTTGCTATATTACGGATTATAGATACCTTTTCTGTGGTTATAAGATGTATTTGATGTATTTAAGCTATTGTAACGAATACAGTAGCAAAAATAGGCGTGAATCAGGGAAGTCCAGCTAATCAGTTGTTGTATTGAGTGTATTCGACTGTATTCATGGAGTGAAACATGGGATTACAGCTGGACAAATTATTGTATTCAACTGTATTCACGGCGTGAAATAGGGGATTACACTGTTTTTAAAACGGAAAGTGAATCAATTAACATAATAGACTCCTAATATAACTCAACAAACTCAATTATAACACATAAATTTTGTATTTTCAATTATAAAAAAGATTCTCAACCGAAAAATATCCCAAAAATATAGCAATCTTCAAAGAAATTATATAATACATCTGAATACATAAATTATATTAATTAAAAAAAACATATGAATACATTCATGGCATATAGCGAGACAGTGAATACAATGAAATACATAGAATACAGCGGGATACATTGAAATACAATGGAAAAAAGACAGTGAATACAATGAAATACATGGAATAGAACGAGATACATTGAATTACAATGATAAAAAAGACAATGAATACAATGAAATACATGAAAATACATTGAAATATATTAATAGAAAATCAAGTTGCTCAGCCCCAAACTCTGTCGTCTTTGTTCAAGAACAACCCTAATGTCGTCTCGTCAAGAGGGCCGCGATTCTAACTCGAAACTCTCAAAATTTGGCGCAAAGTTCAGTTGGCATGGAAACAATCTCAATCCCATTAACAAAAGCATAAGAGTTTGGTGAAGGAGAAAAAGTTATATTGAGTATTTGACTTTCAACAACATTGATGACATATTCTTTTCGAATTGCTTCACTAGACTCATCATTGTCACTAGCAGAGACAGTGAGGAAAGCGCTGAAGTTACTCAAGAGGGCATAATGATTAGCAGTGATTGAGAAAATAGATTCAGATTTATTGAATCCAGAGTAGACGATCGGATAAAAATAGAGATGGAGGAATTTAGTGCCAGGGGAAACAATTAAATTTGTAGGTGAATTGAGATTGCAAAATACGGGCACTCATATAATAAACTCTGGTGAACCCTAATGAGAGAGAGAGAGGATGGATAAAAATCTAAAAGAATGAGAGAGAAAAATAATACAAAGAGTATTTTATGGCTTAAGGGTAGGAGGTAACCATAAATAGATATTTGGCTATAAAAATCAAAAGGTAGCTATGGAATATAATTTTTTAAAAGAGTATTTATTTAAAATAAATAAGGTATCAACATTTGGGTAAAAATTGCACGGGGCGCCCTATTTGGGCGCCCCTTTTTAACCTGTAGCCGCTTTGTCTTTTTGTTTGAATCCGTACCCACTTTTTAAAAAACTTCAGCTTCCCTTTATAACTAGCAAACTTCAGCTCTAGAGCTAAAATTTTCGGGTTACTAAACAAAAACTTCAGCTCTAGAGCTGAAGTTTTTATTTTATAACTGGCAAACTTTAGCTCTAGAGCTGAAGTTTTTATTTTATAACTTGAGAAGAAAGGAGAATGATCAGTAGCAATAGATAGCAGGAGCAGCAACCAGAATTCAAATAGCGAAGTTAAGCAACAGCAGCAGTGACAATTTAGAACCAACACAACTTCAAAAATACCCAGGAATGGACTGGAGATTTTACAGCATCAATTTTAACCCAAAACAGACCCAACTAAACCCGAGTACACTTCAGAAAAGCTTCAGCAACTAGAAGAGAAGAGAATCAATGCCTAGAAATCAAAATTAACCTAAAAATCAATGTAACAGTGCTTTTTTTTCCTTGTATTTTTGTTTGTTTTTGGATTTTTGAATAATTGAGACTACAAGAAACTATAGAATTGCAGATTTGGCTTTTTTGAATTTTGAAATTCAAAGTCAGATCTGGGGGTTGTAGAACACCTTTTGGGGGGAATTTTTGGAGCTGAAAACTTCCTCTTCAAGGCACTATACACTGCCTTTTATAGGCCAAATGAGGGGCAACCCTCAAATTTTCTGTTTACACTCTTAGTCCCTGTTTATTTACTCATTTAGTCCTTTGTTTTCTGACTTGTGTCACAAGTTAATACACTAAAAGTTACTGAAATTCAATTTCAACCCTTTCTAGGTGCTTCTAGTAGCTTCTAAGTTCAGTTACTAAATGGATTTCCCTAAATTACCCTTCTCACTAGCCTGGAATAAATTCAACCCCAACCTTATTGACTAACCATGGTTGACCAGCTACTCAGCAATTTTAATCACACCAAATTACCATCAACAATCAAACCAACTAATCAATTTGACCATCAGAAATTCAGTATGAAATCCGATTGAATCAGCTTAAACAATTAAAAAATAATTAAACCTATTAATGAACTATTCTTGACAACTAAATCAAAGGGAAACAATTAACTAACCAAAAATGAGAATCAAACCTATCAACACAGACTTCTATTATTTTAAAGCAACATCAATCAAACATCAAACATTGAACAAGAATTGATTAACAGTTAACAAAAATTCGAACAACAATCCAAATAAGAGCAATTTTAGTTACTAAACCTAGATAGATAACTGATTCCACAGCCATTAATAACACATAGCAAACATGTAAAAGAAAATACTTTGAATAGAACTAAGAAACGAAAACCTCAGCTCTAGAGCTGAAGTTTTTATTTTATAACTTGAAAACTTCAGCTCTAGAGCTGAAGTTTTCGGGTTACTAAACAAAAACTTCAGCTCTAGAGCTGAAGTTTTCATTTTTTAACTGGAAAACTTCAGCTCTAGAGCTGAACTTCAGGCCCGGCTACTAAAATACTGAAGTTTTGTGTAATTGCCTTTGCTACTTCAGCCCCGTGTGCTGAAGTTATGTGAAAAAGCGGGTACGCTTGCAATTTTTTTTGCAAAGCGGGCACAGGTTAAAATGTGGCACAAAAAGGGAGTATAGATGAAAATGCCCCAACATTTGCTATAGGGGGTAAAAATTCCTAATAAATTCAAGACATTAGTCCAAACAAATATTGTGGCTAATAAATTGGGCCAATTCAATATATATGTGTTGGGTTAGTCCATTTTGGACTACAAATTAAATGATAAGTCAACTTCATTGGCCCAAGGTTCAAATGGTTATTAGCCCATCTTAAAGCCAGGCTCATGCCACGTGTCAAGTAATGTGGCAATCCAAGTCAAAAGAACGAGCCAATAAAATCAAGGCACGTGTCAAATGATATGGCGATCCAAGATAAATAAATGAGCCAATAAAATCATGTCATGTGTCAAGAGAGGGTGGCTTACCAAGTAAAATCAACAACCAATAGGTTTTGTTAAGTGTCTGGATGATATTGGTCAGTTCAAATGGACCAATCAAATCGCGGAGCCACAACACTCCCCACAACTATAAATAGAGGTCTTCATAAAGTTAGAAGAGACCAGGATTAAGAACAAGAAGCAAGCAGAGAGCTCGTAGATCAAAGGCTGCAGGTTTCTCTACAACCTACAAGTTCAAGCACTCAAGTACAAGTTCAAGTTTAAGATCAAGATCAAGAACAAAGGCAAATCAAATACCAAGGCGTTCGAGATCAAATTACTTGTCAGTGATCAAACCCAAATTCAAGTTCAAGAAGGAGATTCAAGACCAAGCTTTACTGGCCCTTGAATCAAAATCAAAATCAAGCTCATCAGGATAGTTTATATTCATGAAGAATCAGAGGAATACCATAGAGATTGTAACACCCATTACTTATTGAAATCAAATACTACATTTGTTATGCAATTTTTCAGTCTTGATTATTTATTTTTCTCGACGCGAAAATGTGTTGTTACACTATTATGTATATATTTATATGGTTAACGTAAATTTGTATTATAATTTAGTTATTGTATCAGGGATGATTTTTACAATTATCAAATAATATTGTTTAAAGCCTTTTCCAAAACATAGACTAAAGTAAATAAATGTTAAAATATTATTCTTGAAGTCAAAATTCAAAACAAAATGGAAAATAGGTAGCCGAAAATTGATATATCTGCAAATTGATTGCAAGAAAATGGAGAAGTTTTATTTTGTGTCTCACACAACTTATATTAGTTATGTGAGGCTCCTTTTTGTCTCACAAATTTGTGGACCCCTATCTTACACTTCTGGGTCCACAAAATTGTGAGACAAAAAAGATGCCTCATACAACTAGTGTCAATTGTATGAGAAACAAAATAAAATTTTCCAAGAAAATGCAAGAAGACACCAAAAATCCGTAGAGCATATTACTAATTCTTTATTAGTGAATTGCTTGCCAAAAGTATAAAACCTCTATCTAGTTGTGAAAAATTTGAGACAAAAATTCAATACGTAATTTAATTGAAATTAATACAAATATTATTCAACGAGTTTCATCTGTAACTTAAATCCTATAATCATGTAAATTATCTATAGTAGCTTAAGATAGAGGCAAATACTAATTTAAGATGAAGTCACCAATAGCTAATTTCCGAATATCATGTTGTTTACCATGAAGTCTTGTGGTATCAAAGTCCTATGAAGTCAAGGAATTAGAAAAACAAAAATTAAAAAGAAAGAGATTTAAAGAAATGTGTAACGGCATTGCATTGAGGAACGTGTATATATATATATATATATATATATATATATATATATATATATATATATATATATATATATTGGCCGACTTTTATACCTTTATTGTTTACATTTTTTCAGAAGAAGTCATAAGAAAAAGATATACTGAAAATACTACACGCTAAGGCGAAGAGTTGTAATAAAAAAAGAATTTAATTGTGAAAGAAAGTAAAGTTATAAACAAAATAAGAATTAACGGTGGCTTCCCAAACTCTCTCCTAATTCAATTAGAACAAACACGAATATCAACTACCATACGTGCAATCATCGAAACAGATGCACACGATATCCTCAATATGTTAGATACGCCCAACATACACTACACTAACTGATCGGTAGAAAATACTTAGGCGAAATTATAGAAGACATAGCGGGAAGGATTTCGATAATTGGGGAAATCATAACTCTAGACCTCCTTAATTTTTCTCCAACCTGTAGTATCTTTAGTGTTAATTTACTATTTTAATGTGATAGTTAGTTAGTTAAACACAAGAATCTTAATATCTATAAGTTAGGAATTGTTCAAGCTTGTGTTCTTGGTGATAGTGAACAACTGTAGCTAAGCCTTAGTTCTCTGTGGGATTCGACTCCGGACTTGTAAACCGGATTATATTTGCAACGACCGCTTAGTCCTTTTTATAAGGCATAGTTGGGCGTGAAGGACTAAGCGGTCGTTGCAAATATAATCCGGTTTACAAGTCCGGAGTCGAATCCCACAGAGAACTAAGGCTTAGCTACAGTTGTTCACTATCACCAAGAATACAAGCTTGAACAATTCCTAACTTATAGATATTAAGATTCTTGTGTTTAACTAACTAACTAACAAATTAAAATAATAAATTAACACTAAAGATACTACAGGTTCGAGAAAAGATTAAGGAGGTCTAGAGTTATGATTTCCCCAATTGTCGGAATCCTTCCCGCTATGTCTTCTATAATTTCGCCTAAGTATTCCCTACCGATCATGAGCGCTCTGCGTGTTGTAATTCTCTCCCGAGTAATTACGACAATTTACTAGACATACTCTCCCGAGTTACGCTAGCTGGCTTTAATTACAGCTCACTTAGATCGCACCCAAGGTTTCGTTATCCCTAATCCCACCTTTAAACCCTTGGTTATTGATTCCTCACATACGTCGGGAGTGATATTCTTCAACAACTACCTAAATATGTACTCTCTCCCGAATAATACATACTAAATAGGCACAGCTAATTGAGGGCCCTTCAATCAACCACAAGAATAATATAGTTGATTAAATAGAGAAAATACTACGGCTCAATTATATAAAACATNACTGTCATATTTGGCTAAATATCTGATTTTAGAACATGCTTCAACTTATGAGCTTTTTAACTTTGAACCGCATTTTATTATTATTTTTTAAGAAGAATTGCAACGTCGTGAAAACACGTCTCGAACCACGTCACATAAATGCACCCGGGGTCTTTGACATATTTTAACTTCGTTGGGATTTGGATTTGGGTCACATAAATGTGCACCCGAGTTTAAGAAAGTAATTTTATTAAAAGCGCGCCTAAAGAGACTAACGCGTTGTTATTTTTTGGGGAAGACCGTGAAATTCGCTAAACGGCCCGTCCCGAAATCTAAGTATTTTAGTATATACATTTAAAGAGGGCCCCGCAATTTATGTATTTTGTTTAGCGAGGCTCGTCTCATTTATTATTTAAAAGGCAAACCTAAAGCAACTATGATTTTTTATTTTTATTTGTCTCTAATGATAAAAGAAAATGTCCTAATTAATTAATTATTTTATCCGAACCTAACGATTTTAGGACCAAAGGACTGAAATTCAGCCAATTCCATGACATTGGCCCAATAGGAAGGGCAGCAGGCCCAGATTTTACTTGCACTAGAACTGGACTGCCTGGGCCATTAATCATCTAGATACCCAAGAGCAAATTAACTTTGGGCCTATTGAGTCCCTTCTTCACAGCCTGGACAGTCCAAGCTTTGCCAAGCTCAAATGGAACCACCCTAATTACTCAAAGCGATTAACAACTCTGGGTGAGAACAGTTTATCAACATGCCAATGTGATTACCAACTTACGACCACGATTATGCGAACCCAAAACTACACTGTTCGATCATATTCAATTAACATCAACTACCACTATTATTTAATCTAACTAACATAATGAAAAACCTAACAGTTAATCCATCTGTATTCCAATGGTGCTTTTAATTCCTGATTTGAGCTTAACTACTCAGTTATTTCCTGCTACTGAATTAAGGCCATTCGAGTGCAAACTCGCAATTCCAAAGTTATTTAGACGGAAAATATGGAATTATCGAATTTGAAACTTCATGTTCTAAACTTAAACTTCAAGTTCTAACTTGTGCAGTGAGTCACTAACATTAACTAGGCTAAAACTGAAATCACAGCCATACAATTGATCAACACAAAGTTCATAGGGTTTAACAGTCCATTGTTTAATTACAGAACTTAAGCATTTGTGATAGCAATTCTAAATAATGTTCAAAGCCAACTGAAATGGAATTACACTGCACAATTGTGATAAATAGTCCTATAGGAGTTTAAACAGTCAATTCAGCTTAACAGCAATCCTATTTATACAATCCGTATACCTACTGTCCATGTAATACCAATAAAGGCTAATCAAACGGCTATGAACAGCTAGTTAACTACAAACTAAAAACAGCAGAAAGCATTCTTCGCACATAGAACGGATGAACATCTTTATTTCAACTCCAATTCACAGTTACATCGAAGCGAATTCAGAAATGTATACCTGAAGTGCAATGAAATAACAGAAAGGAGAATGATCAGTAGCAATAGATAGCAGGAGCAGCAACCAGAATTCAAATAGCGAAGTTAAGCAACAGCAGCAGTGACAATTTAGAACCAACACAGCTTCAAAAATACCCAGGAATGGACTGGAGATTTTACAGCATCAATTTTAACCCCAAACAGACCCAACTAAACCCGAGTACACTTCAGAAAAGCTTCAGCAACTAGAAGAGTAGAGAATCAATGCCTAGAAATCAAAATTAACCTAAAAATCAATGTAACGGTGCTTTTTTTTTCTCTTGTATTTTTTGTTTGTTTTTGGATTTTTGAATAATTGAGACTACAAGGAACTATAGAATTGCAGATTTGGCTTTTTTGAATTTTGAAATTCAAAGTCAGATCTGGGGGTTGTAGAATACCTTTTGGGGGGAATTTTTGGAGCTGAAAACTTGTTCTTCAAGGCACTATACACTGCCTTTTATAGGCCAAATGAGGGGCAGCCCTCAAATTTTCTGTTTACACTCTTAGTCCCTGTTTATTTACTCATTTAGTCCTTTGTTTTCTGACTTGTGTCACAAGTTAATACACTAAAAGTTACTGAAATTCAATTTCAACCCTTTCTAGATGCTTCTAGTAGCTTCTAAGTTCAGTTACTAAATGGATTTCCCTAAATTACCCTCCTCACTAGCCTGGAATTACTAATTCAACTCCAACCTTATTGACTAACCATGATTGACCAGCTACTCAGCAATTTTAATCACACCAAATTACCATCAACAATCAAACCAACTAATCAATTTGACCATCAGAAATTCAGTATGAAATCAGATTGAATCAGCTTAAATAATTAAAAAATAATTAAACCTATTAATGAACTATTCTTGACAACTAAATCAAAGGGAAACAATTAACTAACCAAGAATGAGAATTGAACCTATCAACACAAACTTCTATTATTTTAAAGCGACATCAATCAAACATCAAACACTGAACAAGAATTGATTAACAGTTAACAAAAATTCGAGCAACAATCCAAATAAGAGCAATTTCAGTTACTAAACCTAGATAGATAACTGATTCCACAGCCATTAATAACACATAGCAAACATGGAAGAGAAAATACTTTGAATAGAACTAAGAAACTCACTGATTTTGAATTCCACAAATCCGGCTAACTTCCAATTCAAAATTTCGAGTGACTCTAGTGATATTTGAACACCATCAATGGTAGAAGCGTCATGAGGGAAGCGAGGTGATGATGTGGTATCAATTTGACAAGGTTTGGGAATTTAGGGTTTTGACCGAAAACTTCAAATCGATATTCGAAGAGTTCCGTTCAGATTTGAGGGGCGAGGTTTGGGGGGTTTGATAGAGGAGGACAAAGCTGTTCCATGGTGTTAATTTGGTGGTGAACGGAGAAGGTTGAGTTTTGACCGGAAAATTTCGAACTAAGATTCGAAGAGATTGGTTGATGTTTGAGGAAAATTACTTGGATATTTGGAACGGGGGGGGGTTGAGGAGGTTCCATGGTATTAATTTGGGATGATTTGGACGCCGGCCGCCGGCGGAGACGATTTCCGGCCGCCGGCGAGCGGCGGAGCCGGTGGCGTTACATATCTCTGATGAAACGAGAGAGATGAGAGGGTGAGGGGGGGTCTGAGGGGGGTAGGGTAGTGTTAGGACATATTTATATGAGGTAACCTAGGCAGTTCCCATCCGTTGGATAAGAAAAATCAACGGATGTGATCAAAACTCAGGGAAACGGCGTCGTTTCGTTTAAACGGGGAGTGGACCGGACTGGGGGTTAACGTTGGGCTGGGTTTGTGGCTTTTGGGACGGGATTCGTTTGGGCTAATGCAAATCTGGCCCAAACAACATAAACCAGGCTATTTCCCCTTTTTCCTTTTTATTTATTTTCCTTTTCTTTTCTTTTTAAATTCAAAACAAATTAATTCCCTCTTTTCTTTTCATTTTCAAAATTAATAAAAATCGAAATTAATTCCTAATATTCAACTAATCCTAAAACTAATTAAACACATATGATGATTATCACAAAACAAATTTAAAAGAAACACCATTTAAGATTAAGATCAAAAACTAAAAATGCAACTTAAACAAATATTTTTTGATTTTTCATTTTATGAAACAATTACTTTCTTAATTAATCCTAAAATGTAGAATTAAAACCCTAAGTGCAGAGGTCAAATGCATTTTTTTGTATTTTTTATGAATAAAAGTGTGTAAACAAAATGCCATAAAATGCCACAAAAATTCACGCAATTGCAAATAATGAAAGAAAATTATTTTGTTTGAATCTCTGGGAGTAATTCGTATAGGGCAAAAATCACGTGCTCACATGCATTACCGTTGTCTTTTAACAATCACAATGCCAAAATATTTTGGCGTACAATAGGTACGTGACCAATGACCATTCATGCCATAATAATGACATTATTTTCTTATATCATCTCAAACCTCCTTTTAGAGGTGAGTGCGGTATATTCACTACCACTAGCACGTTCATATTCTTTGAAGAATGAATATGTATTCATATATCAGATGTTGTCACATTCACATCATGAATGGACCATAATCATCTATATGTGCTTTACAAAATCTCATGTCAAATTGATGGCAAATATTTTTCACAGAGTGAAAGATTATTTTGAGAATCCTTATTGTTCTCATTACCACAAATGATGATGATTATAATTTCGTCTATTGCCACGTCCATATCCATTTCGTCTATTAGGCTCCAAGGATTTTGGGGTAAGGTTAAAGTAATGTTTATTATTCACTACAATGGGTTTAATGTGTTTCGGAATAATTGATTCCAATTTTTTTATGAATTATATGCCCTACCGGTATGAGGGTTCGTTATGTGCTATGAAAAAAGGAAAAAAAAATGTTTATGAAATTTATTGAGAAGAAGAAAGAAAGGAAATTGAAAACTGCAGTTGGCACAATGTGAAATATTTAAAATCGGGCTGCAAGCCGCGGTGGAGGTTACGTAAGGACGAGGTCCTTGTGGTAAATATTTATGAGTTTAAAGTTTCCCTTTGTAAAGTTTAATTCGTACGATAATATTAAAAGGGAGTCATGCCAGTTAGGTTGATTTGATAATTCTTGTATATTTTATGTTCATATTCAGCCATTTTCGTGTTGTAAACATTGAGTTTTAGCTTATGAGATGAGTTCCCAGGTGACGTTAAATGTGACTCATTAATCCGAGTAAGTAATAATGAGGTCTTCATGNGGACTTTGGATTTTTGTTTTGGTGTGACTGAACCTCAGAGAAAGGCTGCCTACGTACCCTTTCGGGATCAAGTCAAACGTAGTTCAGGCGACTACTTTGATTGTTGCGATCTTTCTTCCGCTTTTCTTTTCCTTTCTTTGCATTCTTTTCTTTTCCTTCTCTTCTCTTTTCTCTTTTCACTTTTTCTTTCCTTTTCTCTTCTTTTCTTTTCTTTCCCCCTTTTTTTTTCTCTTTTTGCTTTTCTTTTCTTTTCTCTTCCTTTGCTTTCTTTCTTTTCTTTTTTTTTTCTTTTTCTTTTTCACTGTTTTTCTCTTGTTTCTCCATTTACTTCCCCATTCGAACTTGCGAGTCTGATTACTGATTCCGAAAGAGGGGTATGCAAGAAAATAATCGAGGCTCAAAGGGGTAACAAAGGACAAAGTGTTTGGATAGCAGAATAAAAATGCCTTCGTCATTCCAATCTTCAAATCATACCAAGTACAAACTGCGAAGTTAAACAAGCTGAGGAAAACACACAACATCTTTTGATTGCACCAGAATTACTAACCATATTCACATATTTGCCTTCTGTATTTGTCAATTACCCAACACTATTAGACAACAATCTTGGTACCACGAACGGTCCCTGTAGACCTGGGGCACTCTTGCCTTGTGATGCATTTTAACAGTATTTATGTTCTATCTGCCCCCCAGTTTCACTTGATTTGGGTTTGAAGAGATTTCAAAATCCCTCGACTGTCCTTACATCTTTAACATTATTTTATTGCTTCATTACCAAACTGACTTATAAAACCAGGCTGAGAATTATGCGTGCATGTCATGTCACCAGAACTAGCATGAAGAGAATTGCGAAAGGAGAAAGGAACCAGATAAAATGACTAGAAATGGCGGGAAACAGAGAATTGCATTAGACTGACGGTGAAAGGCTTTAAACAACGAAACAAGCAAACTAGACTAGAGTTACAACCCTTGAACAAACCTAAACAGCACTACACAAGCTACTACGACGAGACAAACGAGACAAAGTAAAAGGATAGAAGGGTTTGAGTAACAAGACAATATCCGGATTACAACCCTGAAATAACCCGGACAATAGAAATGACAAAAAAATAAACCACCAAAACTCCAAGAGATGGAGCGTCTTTCCAATTACCAAGCATGACGTCTTAGCCACTGAATTTCACACCAAGATTGCTGGAATTTTCACAAGTCTTCATCACGTTGTTCTGAGCAAACTGCTTCTGGGTTTCTTCTACCGGCTCATTCTCACGACCAATCATACCCACCATATGCGTCTCATTGTGCACAGGAGATGGATTTTGGCCAGTGTTTGTTGCATCTGGATTTTGCACGACGATGTCTCCTGCATCAATAAGCTTTTGAATTGCATTCTTCAGGTTCCAACATTTCTCTATGTTGTGCCCCAAGGCACCTGAGCAGTATGCGCACTGTTGAGAAGGATTGAACTTCTTTGGAGGAGGGTTCGGCACTTTTGCCTGAATCGGCTTCAACATGTCCAGTGTCCTTAACCGCTGAAACAGACTGGCGTATGATTCTCCCAACGGAGTGAAATCTTTCTTCTTTCGCAACCTCTCATTCTTAAATGCCGGATTGGGCCGGAAACCTGAGCCGGGGTGTTTTTGGGAAGCTCGCGGGGGTAGATGGGCATTCTGAGGAGCTGGGTACTGAGAGTGTGATGTGCGACTTTGGGATTTCTGTGGAGAGAAGTAGCATCGAGGACGGTCATCTAATGCACAAGGATAACCACAGGGACGATGTCGAGGCCGGAAGTGTTGATCAGGAAAGCCTATTGGATCGTCCTTTCTGTTCCTCTTTCTTCCAACCAAACTTACTGGTACGTTCTGACTGGCTTGACTCACGATTTTGCCTGACTTGATTCCTTCTTCCACTAGCTCCCCCATTTTTAACACATCATTGAAAGGCTTACCCAAGGCCGGAATCAAATGACTGTAGTAGATGGGTCCCTGGGCTTGTAGAAACAGCTTAACCATTTCTTATTCACTGATCGGGGGACTGACTCGAGCTACCTGCTCCCTCCATCTGAGCCCAAATTCATTAAAGCTTTCCTCCGGCCTCTTTTCCATCTTAGATAGCAAGGTGCGGGCTGGGGTAACACTTGATTTGCGTTGAAAGTATCGGACAAAGTCTTGAGCCATGTCGCCCAATGTAAGCCACCCATCGATATTTTGACGACCATGCCAATCCAAAGCTGCCCCAGTTAGGCTTTTACTGATATATGCCATCATCACGTTATCTTTGTCTCCAACAATCCTCATTTCGTTACAATAGGTTCTCAGGTGGGCTACCGAATCTCCACGCCCATCGTACAAGTTAAAGTCTGGTACTTTGAATCCTGCGGGCAGGCGGGTGTCATGTGGCACAATCGGTCCTTTGCAAGTCATGCTACCCTGGCCTTCCGCTCTTCGCTTGTCCCTTAAGGACAGCTCTGTGCTTGTCAATTTCCTGGGTACCCCTTCTCGCCCTGTGCTTCCCGTAACCCTTTCATTTCTACTATGAATCTGCTCGTCCTGGGAGCACTGCTTGTATGGATCAAGGACCTTTTGGGCAACCTCTGCAGGGTGAAATCGGGCATTACGTGCGTTGAGTGGATGTTCATTGTCTGGGGTAACGGATATGACAGGAGGGAAATATTGGGAAGAAGTGATTGAAGGATGAGCGATGGAGCTACTAGGGTAGTTGGGGTGAGCGTGATAAGCGGGTGTATCTGGAGAATATGGAGGATCATCCGGCATTGTGTTGGGAGTTTGGGTAGCGTCCGGGAAAATTGGTGGTGGCGGGGGTGGCGCCTTTCCAGTCATCCAGGCTTGATACATGTTTGTCATGTGTTGTCTCAGCATCCGCACCTCTTCAACCAACCCATTATCCCGTTCCACCAACTGTTGTCGAACATCAGTATCAAGCAACTCA
>NW_017670523.1:356817-367843 GCF_001879085.1 Nicotiana attenuata
TCGCCTCTGTCTCAGGCGGCTCTGACTCTGAAAATTATATGTATGCCTCTGTTCTCCAGGTGGGCTCCTGACTGCTGAAACTTGAAAAGTATTCCCTTATTCTCCAGGTGGGCTCCTGACTGCAACAAAAATAAACAACAAAGAATATTTTCTGCCCCAGTTTGGTAACTGGGTACAGCATGTTATCAAATATTAAAAATTAAAAGCTAAAATTTGAATTGTACTTCCCTTGTTCTCCAGGTGGGCGCCTGATTGCTGAAGCTTGAAAAGTATTCCCTTGTTCTCCAGGTGGGCTCCTGACTGCAACAAAATAAACAAACAAAGAAAATTTTCTGCCCCAGTTTGGTGGCTGGGTACAACATGTTATCAAATATTAAAAATTAAAAGCTAAAATTTGAATAGTACTTCCTTTGTTCTCCAGGTGGGCTCCTGATTGCTGAACTTTGAAAAGTATTCCCTTGTTCTCCAGGAGGGCTCCTGATTGCTGAAGCTTGAAAAGTATTCCCTTGTTCTCCAGGTGGGCTCCTGACTGCAACAAAATAAACAACAAAGAAAATTTTTTGCCCCAGTTTGCTCTAGGAAGATTTGTGAGTTGTTAGCAATACTGTAAATCACTTATGCTATTGGTGTAATGGTGAGAGTAAAATTTAAAGACTTGATTGGCATGCACGTCTCCTGGGAGTAAAACTAAGGACATTTGACTAGCAATTTCATCAGACTAGGTCTTCTATCTTAGGAGAAAGATTCATCAGACTAATATTTTAGATCCTAGGAGAAAGTTTATCAGACTAGGTTACTATTTTTGTTATCTTAGGAGAAAGATTCATCAGACTAAGACATTTAGAAGATTCATCAGACTAGGTTTTCTATCTTAGGAGAAAGATTCATCAGACTAAGACATTTATCCTAGGAGAAGATTCATCAGACTAGGTTTTCTATCTTAGGAGAAAGATTCATCAGACTAAGATTTAGATCCTAGGAGAACGTTCATCAGACTAGGTCCCTTTTTTTGTTATCTTAGGAGAAAGATTCATCAGACTAAGATTTTGATCCTAGGAGAAAATTCATTAGACTAGGTCCCTTTTTGTTATCTTAGGAGAAAGGTTCATCAGACTAAGATTTTGATCCTAGGAGAAAATTCATCAGACTAGGTTGTCTATTTTAGGAGAACAATTCATCAGACTAAGATGTAGATCCTAGGAGACAGTTCATCAGACTAGGTTTTCTATCTTAGGAGAACAATTCATCAGACTAAGATTTTGATCCTAGGAGATAGTTCATCAGACTAGGACTTTTCATCCTAGGAGGAGAAAATGTGAAAAGCAATGGTAGCATTTTATGCACGCTAACAGGACAGGCAAGGGCGAAGATTTGAGAAACTTCCCTTTTGTCGGCTCTCCTCTTCTTCCTTTGCTTTTCTTTCTTTTCTTTTTTTCTTATTGTTGAACCAACTTTCTTGCACTGCTTTGTTCCTGTTTCAAGCAAAGAAAACTTGTGAGTTTAAAATGTGGTGGTTAGTTTGTGGCCTTGAACTTTGAGGCGGCTGCTTCTGCATTTGCTAAGATGACTGACTTCCACCCGAAGACCTTGCTTGTTCCCGATATCCTCTATGAACTGGCATTGCCCACCCTTATGTCTCATATGAATCCCACAACATGTCTATTGCCCCCACTTCGTGTATATGATGTTCTTTCTTGACTTAACCACTGGCTTCGGCCTTGAGTTTATTGTTCCTTCACTCACCATGATAACTGATTCCCACTTGGAGACCTTGCTAACCCCTTTCTTTGTTACCTTTAACGCAGAAAATATCTCTGATCCATTCACCAAACATCCTCCATCTGTTGCATTATTCCTGAATTGATACGTACCAAACCCTTATATTTCATACGAATCCCAAAGCATGTAGATTGTTGCCAACTCAGTGTGCCTGCTGTTTTTCCTGACTTATGACTATTGGATATGCTGGACAGATCCTGTTTTGTTCAATTGGAAAGCTGGTGGCAGATTTTGAAGTCATTTCTCACTTGTTTTGAACAACCGACCCAGGAAGAGGGAGTAAAACAAGGTGGGAGGAATAGAGTAAAGGATAATGGAAAGAGACGATTCCTAACAAAAAACCTACAGAGTAGTAAACCATCAGATGTGGATACCGACTCTAGCGACCCTGACATGCACCTGCAGCCTACTCTGTTTAGCAAATCTGATGTTCGGCTCTTGTTGTACCTTTTCGCCGTGAAACTGGGCTTCAATGCTCCGCTTGCCCGATTTGAATCACAATCCTTTTTCGACTTGTAGTGCCCGAAGGGTTTTCACCATCAAGCCTCTCTCATTTTGGGTCTTTCTCTCATCTCACCGTCGTCTTATGGTGCCCGTGAAGGTTTTCACCAGTAAGAGTCTCTCATTTTGATTTCTCTCAGTTTTCATCGCCTTGTGGTACCCGTGAGGGCATTTATCATCAAGACTCTCTCATTCTTCATTTCCCTTGTTTGGACCGGAGTGTTGCCCCTGATATGATTCGCCTCTACTCGCTTGACTTGGCATCTCTAGAAAACTGATCAGAAGGTCTTCCTTTGGACCGTAATGTGGCTTTTGGATAGGGTTAGAAAGAAAGGGTATCAAAGGCTCAAAACAATTCAACATGGGTTCAAAATTACAACTTTCGGAATCAGATTTCCCACAACAACCACAACTTCTGCCCCAGTTTCTTTCATGGGGACTTTGGGATTTTGGTTGGTGTGACTGAACCTCAGAGAGAGGCTGCCTATGTATCCTTTCGGAATCAAGTCAAACGTAGTTCAGGTCATAGAATTACTTCGTTGTTGCGATCTTTTCATTTCTTTTCTTTTCCTTCTCTTTTCTTTTCTTTTCCTTTTCTTTTCTTTTCTTTTTCTTTTTCTTTTCTCTTCTTCTTTCCTTTTCTTTTCTTTTCTCTTCTTTTTTCTTTTCTTTTCTCTTCTTTTTTCTTTTTCACTGTTTTTCTCTTGTTTCTCCACTTACTTTCCCCGCTCGGGCTTACGAGTTTTATTATTGATTCTGAAAGAGGGGTATGCAAGAAAATAACCGAGGCTCAAAGGGGTAACAAAGGATAAAGTGTTTGGATAGCAGAACAAAATGCCTTCGTCATTCCAATCTCCAAAACATGCCAAGTACAAACTACACAATTAAACAAACATGAGGAAAAAATATGTAACATCTTTTGATTGTGCCAGAATTAATAACCATACCCACACACTTGCCTTCTACATTTGTCAATTACCCAGCACCATTGGACAACAATCTCGGTACCACGAACGGTCCTTGTAGACTTGGGGCAAAATTGCCTTTGGCTTCAAACCGATGTGGCATGATGCATTTCAACAGTATTTCTTTATGTTCCGTCTGCCCCAGTTTTACACAATTTGGGCTCGAAGTGGTCTCAAAATGCCCTTATGTACTGCCCTCGAATGTCCTTACATCTTCAACATTGTTTCATTGCTTCATCACTAAACTGACTTTTAAAACCAGGCTGAGAATTATGTGTGCATGTCATGTCACCAGAACCGGCATGAAAAGAATTGTAAAAAGGAGAAGAAAACTAAACAAAATGACTAGAAATGGCAGGAAACAGGAGATTGCATTAGACTGACGGTGAAAGGGTTTAAACAACGAAACAAGCAAACTAGACTAGAGTTATAACCCTTGAACAAACCTAAACAGCACTACACAAGCTACTACGACGAGACAAACAAGACAAAGTGAAAGGATAGAAGGGTTTGAGTCACAAGACAATATCCGGATTACAACCCTGAAATAACCCGAACAACAGAAATGACAACAAAATAAACCACCAAAACTCCAAGAGATGGAGCGTCTTTCCAATTACCAAGCATGACATCTTAGCCACTGAATTTCACACCAAGATTGCTGGAATTTTCACAAGTATTCATCACGTTGTTCTGAGCAAACTGCTTCTGGGTTTCTTCTACCGGCTCATTCTCACGACCAATCATACCCACCATATGCGTCTCATTGTGCACAGGAGATGGATTTTGGCCAGTGTTTGTTGCATCTGTATTTTGCACGACGATGTCGCCTGCATCAATAAGCTTTTGAATTGCATTCTTCAGATTCCAACATTTCTCTATGTTGTGCCCCAAGGCACCTGAGCAGTATGCGCACTGTTGAGAAGGATTGGACTTTTTTGGAGGAGGGTTCGGCACTTTTATCTGTATCGGCTTCAACATGTCCAGTGTCCTTAACCGCTGAAACAGACTGGCGTATGATTCTCCCAACGGAGTGAAGTCTTTCTTCTTTCGTAACCTCTCATTCTTAAATGCCGGATTGGGCCGGAAACCCGAGCCGGGGTGTTTTTGGGAAGCTCGCAGGGGTAGATGGGCATTTTGAGGAGCTGGGTACTGAGAGTGCGATGTGCGACTTTGGGATTTCTGTGGAGAGAAGTAGCGTGGGGGAAGGTCATCTAATGCACAAGGATAACCACAGGGGCGATGCCGAGGCCGGAAGTGTTGATCAGGAAAACCTATCGGATCGTCCTTTCTGTTCCTCTTTCTTCCAACCAAGCTTACTGGTACGTTCTGACTGGCTTCCGAACGACTCACGATTTTGCCTGACTTGATTCCTTCTTCCACTAGCTCCCCCATTTTTAACACATCATTGAAAGGCTTACCCAAGGCCGGGATCAAATGACTGTAGTAGGTGGGTCCCTGGGCCTGTAGAAAAAGCTTAACCATTTCTTCTTCGCTGATCGGGGGACTGACTCGAGCAGCTTGCTCCCTCCATCTGAGCCCAAACTCATTAAAGCTTTCCTCCGGCCTCTTTTCCATCTTAGATAGCAAGGTGCGGTCGGGGTAACACTTGATTTGCATTGAAAGTATCGGACAAAGTCTTGAGCCATGTCACCCAATGTAAGCCACCCATCGACATTTTGACGACCATGCCAATCCAAAGCTGCCCCAGTTAGGCTTTTACTGAAATATGCCATCATCACGTCATCTTTCTCTCCAACAATCCTCATTTCGTTGCAATAGATCCTCAGGTGGGCTACCGGATCTCCACGCCCATCGTACAAGTTAAAGTTTGGTACTTTGAATTCTGCGGGCAGGCGGGTGTCATGTGGCACCATTGTTCTTTGCAAGTCATGCTACCCTGGCCTTCCCCTCTTCGCTTGTCCCTTAAGGCTGTTCTGTGCTTTTCAACTTCCTAGTTACCTCATCTCGCCCTTCTCTTTCCGTAACCCTTGCATTTCTAGCATGAAACTGCTCATCCCAGGAGCTTTTCTTGTACGAATCGAGGACCTGCGGACAACCTCTGAGGGGTGATATTGGGCATTACGAGTTTTGAATGGGTGTTCATTATTGGTAATGGATATGACAGGAGGGCAATTTTGGGGAGAAGCGATTGAAGGATGAGCGATGGAGCTACTAGGGTAGTTGGGACGAGTGTGATAAGCGGGTGTATCTGGAGAATATGGAGGATCATCTGGTATTGTGTTGGGAGTTTGGGTAAGGGTAGCGTCCGCACCTCTTCAGCCAACCCATTATGTCGTTCCACCAACTGTTGTCGAGCACCAGTATCAACCAACTCAGTTCTCTTGTTGTTTGCCGTTGCCTTTTGTCCTTGTGTTGTAAAGAAGAGTTACCACTTTCAAACCACAAACCAACCACCTTTCTAGAATGACATGACAAAATGAAAACCATCACGTTAGCGTTAGGGCATTTAACACATTGGTACCCGAATATTTGGGGAGTGAATGCACCTAGGCAGTTAACAGTTCCTATTATGCTTTTGATCGGTCGCATGCGTCATCCCGGCCTTTCATTTTTCTTTATTTTCCATGCCTTTCCTCTCATTCTTCCCTCGTGTTTTCCATTGTTTGTTTCTTGCCTTTCCCTCTTTTGCTTTTCTCTCTTATTTTTCCCTCTTTCTTCTTTTTCTTTTCTTGTTTTTCCTTTTTTTTCATTTAGTCACGATCGAATCCTATGGAGATTGCCTACGTATCACGACCCCGCGTAAATCAGACCGAGCGTAGTTCGTGAAGAATAAATGTAAAATAGAAGCAAAATGTTTTTGAGAATTTCAATTTTATTGATAGCAAATACGTCTATACAAAGACTCACAACTGACAAATTAAACAACTAACAGACTCTAATGCACCTATTCTAGTTCAAACAAAAATACAGACTCAATCAACTGACTGACTTTTGACGAAAAGGAAATACAGACTCTAGTAGAAAAGGAAATACAGACTCAAATGACAAACTCTAGTAGGAAATACAGACTCAAAGGACAATCATGAATACATTAAAGCTCCTGGTGCCCGCGGGACATCGTTCGGTCTCACCGCAGGCCTATATGCATGTTCCCCTTGAAGTCTGTCCAAGTCACTCATTATCTACTTCACAAATATCATCACTGATGCAAAGAAGGTGGTACGAGTCATGTTCTCGCACATTTGGCATTTCCTAGTAATGGAGTGAGCAACGGTTAATATTCTCTCTCTGATTCTGCCTTTTTCTTGAAGCAACCGCCCTATCTGTTGGGCCCTAGCCTCCAAAGTTTGCTCGGCTACCTGGTTTTGTTCCTGGAGTTGTTGCAAGTCCATTTCTAATTGTGCCAATGCCGTGTAGCAGTGCTCTCTTTCAACTTTGAATTCTTTTGCCTGTTTGATCATTCTGTTCTCTGTGGCAATGACCTTTTTCTTTAATCTCGTGACCTCATCATCGTATTCTTCTTTCAACTGCTTAACCGTGCGAGCCCGTTCTTCCGCATTTTTAGCCAATTGTTTCTGAACCCCGGCTAATTCCCTTTCTGCTTTGTTGAGGTCAAAACTGTAGTCATTCACTTTTTGCCTTAGATTTTCTATAAGCTTTGCANGATGTCGGGGCCGGGAGTGTTGATCAGGAAAACCCATCGGATCACCTTTTCTGCTTCCCCTTCCCCCACCCAAGCTTGCTGGGATACTCGGAATGTCTTTCGAGCAACTCATGAGCTTGCTTGACTTGATTCCCTCTTCTACTAGCTCCCCCATCCTTAACACCTCATCGTGAGCAACCTCGGAGGGATAATATTGTGCATTATGAGCTTTGGGTGGGTGTTCATTGTTGAGAACTGTGGATGTGACCGGAGGGCACTTCTGGGAAAAGATAGTTGGACGACGAGTGATGGAGCTACTAGGGTGGCTGGGAAAGCTGTGATAAGCAGGTAAATATGGAGAGGGTGGAGGATCGCCTGGCGCTGTGTCTGGAGTTTGGGTAAGGACAGCGTCCAGGAGGCTGGGTGGTGGCGGAGGTGGTGCCTTCCCAGTCATCCATGCCCGATACATGTCTACCACGTGTTGTCTCAACATCTTTACCTCTTCTACCAACTCGTTGTCCTGTTCCACCAGTTGCTTTCGGGCACCGGTAGCAACCCACTCAGTTCTATTGTTGTTTGCCATTGCCTTTGTCCTTGTGTTGTAAAGAAGAGTTACCACTTTAAAACCACAAACCAACCACCTCTCTGGAAATGACATGACAAAATGAAACCATCACGTTAGCGTTAGGGCATTTAACATATTGGTACCCGCACATTTGGAGAGTGAATGCACCTAGGCAGTTAACAGTTCCTATTATGCTTTTGATCGGTCGCATGCGTCATCCCGGCCTTTTCATTTTTCTTTATTTGCCATGCCTTTCCTCTCATTCTTCCCTCGTGTTTTCCATTATTTGTTTCTTGCCTTTCCCTCTTTTCTTTTGCTTTTCTCTCTTATTTTTCCCTCTTTTCTTTTCCTTCCTTTTCTTTTGCCTTGGTGTTTCCTTGTTCCTATTCGCTCCTTTCCTCAAAATTGTGTTTCCGCTCTTTTCTTTCCTTTGCTCCCTTTTTATTTTCTCTTGTTTGCTTTTGTTTGGTTTCTTATTTTCTTTTTGTTTTTCTTTTTCCCTCTTTTGTTTTCTTTCCTTTCTTGTTTTTCACCTCTTTCCTTTCATTCTTTTCTTGTTTTTCCTTTTTTTTTTCATTTAGTTACGGTCAAATCCTATTGAGATTGCCTACGTATCACGACCCCGCGTGAATCAGACCGAGTGTAGTGCTTGCAAACAAATGCGAAAAGAAGGAAACAATTTTTGGGGAATTTTTCTCAATTTGTCATTAATAACAACTGCGATTACAAAAGCTACCAGCCTATTTGTTTTTCTTTTTCTCAAAAAGGGGAGTTACAAAAATAGACTCAAAAACAAAACTACAGACTCGATTAACGAGGAATACATCAAAGCTTCAAACCCTGGGGCCCGCGGGGCATCACTCGGCATTGCCACGGGCCTGCGCAGGACTGAGAAGGTTTCAATGTTAACTGGGTCATCCTGGACAAGGAATTCTAAGGGAAAGTGTGACTATTTAAAGAAAGCTGACTTATTGTGACTTAAAAGAGAAGTGGCTATTTTTTAAATATTTTATTTAAGAAAGCAAAGACTTGTTTTTGCAAATACGGCCTCTCAGCACATCCGGGAGGGAGATTTTAAGGTTGTGCCCGCAAACCATTTTAAAATGACTCAGGGTGGCTGTTCTTGCAAAAACAGCCTTCCGGTGCCCTTTTGGGGACATTCGGCTTATTTTAAACAAGAATGGCGGCACCCGACTTATTTTGACAAAAAGTTAAAGTCTTGGTATTTTTGGCTATTTTTGAAAAAGGGCGGTTGGACCCGATGAGGGTTGCCTACGTATCTCACATCCAATGAGAATCAAACCAGCGTAGTTCGGTCAATAAAACTAAATATTTTCGAAAACAAAACTCTTTTGTATTTTCTTTTTCAACAAACTATTTGAGAATAAAACTCTTTGGTTTTTCCTTTTCATCGGCAAATAAAACACACTATTTTAAAAATAAAACTCTTTGTTTTTTCCTTTTCATTGGCAAATGAAACACACTATAAAACTCTTTGTTTTTCCTTTTCATTGGCACATAAAACAAACTATTTAAAACTCTTTTCTCGTTTTCCTCAAAAATCCGGCAGAGTTTCGGCACTAATCGGACATTGGTATTTTTTCTAGAATAGATAGTCAACTCCCTACATTGCTATATTTTTTTAACTTTTTCCAAATATTCAAGCCGGTCAGCATGCGAGTCCGAGACAAACAAATGTACATGCAACACGTATGATGCATCAGGGTGGTCTTTTCATATCTGGTTACCTGTCCTAGACGGACCCAACCCCTGTGTAGAGTCCCCTAAGTCATATGCACATGATGCAAATAAGCGCTCCTACTAGGGATTCGGCATGAAGTCAAGTTATTCTAGGTTCAAATCCTGGGTATGGGTTCTAGACTGTGTACCCGAGCGGACAACTCGAGTCGAGGAGGGGGCTACGTACCGGTGACCCGCGAGATCGTCCGGCTTAGTAACTTGTCCGGCCTCTTTCTTATTTCAAGGTATGACACTAACAGAATAGGGAGTCTCAACCAGTAAGCACATCCCCGGAGGTGAGAAGAGAAGGGTTTCGGCACAGTTTATATATACAGTTCAAATAATATCAAAGCGGTAAAGCATTTAGCACTTAGCAGGAAAACATATAGGAAAATCAGATAAAGCCAAACATAACAATTATTCTAAGCTCGCATTCTTAAACCTGAACCGAAGTTCTGGGTTTGTCTTCCCCAGCAGAGTCGCCAGAGCTGTCACACCTCCTTTTTCCGCTATTACACCCCGGAAAGGGTATAAAGGAGTTTTTCCAATTAAAGGACAATCGAAACGGGATTTTTTATTGATATTCAAAGTCGCCACTTGGGAGATTAATGGTGTCCCAAGTCACCGGTTGAATCCCGAATCGAGGTAATTATTGACTCTATTTTACAGTCCGCGATCCAGAAATCCGAGTAAGGAATTCTGTTAATCCGGGAGAAGGTGTTAGGCATTCCCGGGTTCCGTGGTTCTAGCACGGTCGCTCAACTGCTATATTTGGCTAAAATCTGATTTTAATACATGTTTTAACTTATGCGCTTTTTAACTTTGAACCGCTTTTATTATTATTTTTGAAGAGAATTGCAACGTCGTGAAAACACGTCTTGAACCACGTCACATAAATGCACCCGTGGTTCTTGACACATTTCAACTTCGTTGGGATTTGGATTTGGGTCACATAAATGTGCACCCGAGTTTAGGAAGGTAATATTATTAAATGTCGGGCCTAAAGCAACTAGCGTATTATTAACTTTGTGGGAAGCCATGAAATTCGCTAAATGGCACGTCCCGAGGTCTAAATATTTAATGCGAACATTTAAAGAAGGCCACGTGATTTGTGATTTTATTTGGCGCGACGCACCTCAAATTATTTTAAAGCCAACCTAAAATGACTATGATTTTCTATTTTTATTTGTCTCTAATAAAGAAAGGAAAAGTCCTAGTTAATTAAAATTGTTGGAGAATTATTATACTTGGGTCCATTGAACTCATATGAATTTTATCCTTAATTAGTTGGGGTCCTGAACATAACCCACATAGGGAAACCATTACCCAAGCGGGCACAAAGGCCAATCCATCGTGGGTTTGGGCCCAGGTCCGGGTGAGCACACAATTAGGATCGACCTGGGCCATCTGCCAAGGCACTAATGCTCAAATGGCCTGGAGTTAAGCTAATTATTAAGTCAAACAACAATTTCAATTAAATCAACCCAAATACCCCCTGAAGTTGCTCCTAAATTATGCTAAGTGGTCAACAGTTATAGCAAAGGAAGACAATACGAATATACTCAAATTAAAGCGATACCAGCCAATTGAATTCAGTTTCGTGCACAAGCTAACTTATCCAATAGTCGTCTGGTGAATTCTTAAAAGGTGAGAATCGAACTGGGGACCCAATTTTGATAACACAAACAGACTAACTATTTTGAATTACTCAAGGACACATTATTAAATCAACACTCGAGCGATTCCTGATTTTAAAATGAACTACTGCAATTAGTGTCGAGACTGAACATGAACAGGGCTTTTGCATTGGTTCGCAATTTGTTTGATAACATGCTAATGCCCATGGGATCATAGATCTCAGAATCGTTT
>NW_017670523.1:367893-374919 GCF_001879085.1 Nicotiana attenuata
CGAAATCCCAAATCGAACACTAAATAACAGGAAATAAGTACACTAATGGCCATTGGCCTTAGTTACATTTTAAACAGCGAAAAGATAAAGTCCTATCTACTGGGTCCCTGAAGGACCTTCCCCAGACTCGGCATCCTTGGCTCCTTCGAACAACTTCCCCAGCTCGCGAAGTCCCAGCAGCAGGTAGGCTCTGGCTAGATGTCCACCTTCGCTACCCTTAGCATTCTGACAGTCTTCGACCCTTTTAAGAAACCTTCCTTCCAGCTCCACTATGCCTCGCTCCAGGTATCCTAATCGCTTGTTGGCATTGACGGCCATGTCCTTCCATTCCCCAATTAGCTTTTGATTGGCTTCTTGTATCTCACGGTGCTTGCTTTTACATTCCCGGATTCTCTTGTGCAGCTGATTGTATTTAACCTGTGCCTCGGCCTTTTCATCTATGATCCTGTGACCTCGAACGAACCCAGGTTCACCCAGACCATCATGATTATCCTCTAACCAATCGGAATAGTAAGGAGTACAACCGGCGTGGTATCGATCTGGTTTGATGGTATCCTTTCCCATGACGATCTTGCAGTGCCACATATGCTGAGCTTGGCACTTGTAAGGACTATCGTCAGCCTGTAAATCAGCCCGAAAATGACTCATCTTGTTGACCTTGGGTACAACCTGCTTCCTACCAGCTTGCCTCATAACTCGGAGAGGGACGTAAGGGTACGTTCCTCTCAAATCGATTATTATCAAAAAAGGTGCGTCTCGGGATCGGGCGATGGATTCTTCAGTTGGAAACCATTCGAACATCCATTGTACTTGCTCCTCGGTCAGATTATCAAATAGCTTGAACCATCCTTTGGCATCCTCTGGCTGAGCAAACATATCAGGGATATAATTCATTCGCTTTGGGTGATGGAAAGCGATATGATCGTCACAGTCCCTTTGTTGAATCTCTTGTCGGTATTCACCCTTTTGTAGATGCTCCATGAGCCACAGCTGAAGTAGCAAATTGCAACCCTCGAAGTGACTAGCTCCCCGTTGACATTTCTCTAGGGCCCGGTATATTTCTGTGACAATTATGGGCACAATGCTGAATGGTTGCCCTCCAATTCCTTCCATTAAAGTTTTAGTGACCATGGCTAGCCGGGTGTGGATTCTTGCCTTCTTCATTGGAAACACAATCATCCCCAGAAAACAGAACATGAATACAAAAACCCTTCGATGAATATGACCCAATGAGGTAATGGCAAACTCATCAGGATAGGTACGGTAGGATTTGCTGTGACCGTACCTCTCGTACAAATAGTCGAAAGGGATATAGGATTCTTTGAGGCATGTCAGTTTTGGATTCTTCTTTAGACCCATCATTTTGAGGAAACCTGTAAGGCCCCGTGAAAACTTGTGCTTAAAACTTAGAACTCGTAGTGCCAAGTTATGTATATGTGTTAGGAATGTGTTCGGACCCTTTGTACTGATTTAAGCATTTAAGAATCAAGAATCAAAGTTTTCCAAAAAAGTGCTATTATGCGGTCCAGAATGCGGTCGCAAATCAAGTATGCGGACCGCATTTCTACCGCAAAGTGAGTCAGTGTGTTAGTCAAATTTGCGGTCAAAAATGCGGTCCACTATGCGATCGCATAATTGATATGCGGACCGCATAGTTGTCGCATAATCGTCTTGAGATTTTGTAAAGGGCAGTTATGCGGTGCATTATGCGACCGCAGAACGAGTATGCGGACCGCATTTCTACCGCAAACCCAAACAGAATGTTCAGAGTTTAGGAGCACTTTTGCAGTCCATTCTGCGGACCACATTTCCACTTTGCGATCGCAAAGTGCGACCGCAAACCTGACTCGGGCTCCTATTTTTCTAAATTTAAAACCCGACCCCTTCTTCAATAAAACACCCCAACCCCTCATTTTAACATATTTTCTGAACAAAACTAGAGAGAGGGAAGAGAGAGTTCTTGAGAGAGAGTCCCACCTTCTTCAATTTGATTCTTCAAAGTCACCCGGGCCGGGGAAATTTCAGGTAATTGTCTTCATCTTCGTTCTTGCAGGTAAAAATCCCCAACCCTTTTTTATTTGTTTTTTTAAATTTAAACAAAAAGGGGGATTCTCATGCATTGATTATTGAAAATGGAAGTTGAAATACACATGCATATCTTTTAAGACCTAAAATCTAGTAAGAGAAATTGAGTAGAAGTAAAGGTTTGCAAAAGAGGGGTTGACAACCTAAATGAGTTCGGGTAGTAATTCTGAACTTCAATTCTAAGATTTATGTGTTAACTTGTGAACTAGATTGTCGATACTAGACTATTGGTGAGCCGGAGTAGAAGTAAAAAGGGGAAATTCGATTCCAGGTATGTATGGCTAACTTTGACCTTTGTAAAGCCACCTTGTTTGGTGTACGAGCAATTGATATGTGATACTTATGTGGACTATTTGTGAATTCTTGTGATTAATATGCCTTGGAAGTTGTTGGTTAAGTTTCCCAATATGATGGTGTGAGTAAATGGCAACAAGCCAAGTGTGTGTGTGTGTGTGAATGTGTTTATGTGGTAAGAGCTGTGTAACAAGTGATGGAAAGAAATCGTAATTGATGCAATTGAAACAACTGTGGTAATATCATATATGACTTGTCGTGGGCAATTATCGTTGTGACTTAAATTGTATACGGGCTATTATATATGATGGAAATGGTATTGAGGTTAATGAAAACTCATTGTGAAATTGTTATTGTTGTTGTGAAATGATATTCTGGATGGCCTGAAGCCATGTGATTGAACTGTGAACTATTGTTGTTGTGTGAAATGTGATTGTCCGGTGGGATCGGGTTGCGCGCCGCAACATGAAGTAATAAGGTGTGGGTTGTGGTGATAAGGGTGGCCGAGGTAATAAGGGTGGAAAAGTGATCGAAATCACTATTGCAATGAAAATGTGGGAAAGTTGTGAAATCATTGATGTGATAATGTTGAAAGGGGAAAAGGAGAGATTGTGAAACTTGTTTGGCTTTGGTTGTTCCTTTCATGTACATTTGATTGTTGATTCTATTGCTGTTCGTTACTTGTGTATTGTTTGATTTTACTTGGGGTAAAGTTTGTTCATACATACCAGTACAATTCAAATGTACTGACGTCCCTTTTGCCGGGGGCGCTACATTCATGTTATGATTGTAGGTGGATCTATAGCAGGTACTCCAGTTCACCGGCAGTAGCACTCCTTCACTTCCCGTAAGCCATATTGGTGAGCCCCTTTCCTTTCGGGGCCCTGCGTGGCTCATGCCGCTTTTCTTCCCGGAGTCTTATTTTGGTATTTGTGTAAGGTATAGCCGGAGCCTTGTTACCGGCAAGTATTGTATCACTTTTTTGTATCCTTAGAGGCTCCGTAGACAGGAAATGTGGGTTATGAACTTATGTAAATATGTATTTTGTATGTTGGGCGATGTAAGTGGTAAACCACGCAATTAACCATGTATGTTATGTATATTTCGTAAAAAGGGTGTTTAAATCATAAATGGCTATTTCCTTTGATTAATGAGTAATGAAAACACGGGGTAACACGTGGGATAGGAAAGGCACCCAGGTCCGCTCGACTGGGGCTACGCGGTCGAGTGCCGGTCGCGCCTCTCGGTTTTGGGGCGTGACAAAACCCCTACCTTTGCGGTTCTCAGGCATCAATAAACCTGGAGTCTCCCATACTAAGCCGGCTAATCCTCCTATTTCTTCTAGCAAAGGCGTCATTTCAATCTCCCCGAAGCGGAAGACGGACCTCTCACAATCCCAAAAGAGAGTAGCGGCTTCAATAATCTTGTTGTTGGGTTGGATTTCCAGGAGGGAGGGTAGATTCCCTAGATATTTTTGGACAAGAGTCTGGTCACTGGAATGAAGATCTTTCCACCAGTTTAGCAGTCTCAGGTGGATGTTGGTAACCATGCCGAATCTGGGGTTTTCCTGCCTCATTATCTGCAAGAAAATAAGGCTAGGCCCTTTCCCCCACCGGACTCGACTATTTAACATCAATAATTGGCATGAAAGCATTTAGTTCTCCAAATAAATGCATAGAATGTGATAATGTCCGTTTGGGTTTTAGGGGAACCCGGTAGACTTTGGACAAGGCTATCTTAAAGAGTCATTATGTGGACAACATAACTGACTCGGCTAGGTTTGACCATGATGCATGCACAGTTCAAATAGAGTGAGGTTTCTATGGGGTTCTAGACCGGTACCCTTGAGCGGACAACTCAAGGGGGAAAGGCACGGAACCGTCGACTACACCGTTGATCGACTGGTTTTACCACAAATATGCCGTTTCCGGATTTATGGGGTGATAATATAGGAAGATCTCAACAACTCATTATAAGCGTTGCTATAGGATTTTATTTGGCATGAGTGGAATATGATGTTGAGCATGATTATGCAACAGTTAAAGGCATGTAGTCATGTATTTGCACATTAAGAAAGCAGTAAATACAACAGTCTTCATGATTTAAGGCAGTAGTAAAGGAAAGCAGTAAAGAAAAGAAGAAAAAAAAGGAGACAAGTCAGTTTTGTAATCGAAAAGAAAATTGAATGCTTAAAAGAAATAAACAAATAATTGTGCGTAAAGAAGCATAAATTCACAATAAAGGTCTGAAATGGTAAAAGCCTAAAGATCCCCAGCAGAGTCGCCATGCTGTCGCGCCCCCTTTTTTCCTCCGCGAAAATCGGGTTTGTGACATTTGGGAGGACAACTCATTCCTTTTGGGAATTGGGTTTGATTTAAAGAGTCGCCACCTAATGATTAGGGTGCATTAGGACACCAAGGAGGTTTGATTTGAGTAACCAGAGATTGGGTAAGGGCTTGAAATTATTCTAAAGGGAAGGTGTTAGGCACCCCTCAGAATCCACTAGTGTGGTTCCCGGCCAGACTATTATTGTGAATTTGGGTACAATCAACATATAGACAAATAAGGCTCAAATAAGAGGGGATTTTTATCACATAAAGGTTTGAAAGTAAACAAGGTTTGAAAGAACAATTAGAAAAAGCTGTTTTAAAAAGAAAAAAAAGAGTTTAAAATACTGAAAAGAAAGAATAAAGGGAGGGGGTCCTAGGTTTATTAATAATATGGATCACCCCACACAATTTCCGGTAATCACTCCTCAATGAGGGGCTACACGTGACATTATCGTGTGGTCATCATATCCATATCTACCCTTCCCACCCAGTTAAGGTATTAAAGCGCAGAATGGTCTCGTTTACTTATTGCATGCTATTACCCGTCCCAATCCTATCAGTCCCGAAGGCATTTAGGACTACTAATCCTAAAGGGGAGGGATATTAGGCTTATTTGTGGTTTTAAAGGTAAAAATTCTAAGGCGACATACAAAAACATGTATAGCAAATTGAGGGAAAGCACATAACAAATAAGAAGGCTCTGATATACCTCCTTTACACAAAGAAGCACATAATTTAGCATGACTTACACATACTAGTTAAGGTCTAATTAAGAACTTAAGGTTGAGGCGGACTGATTTATTACATAATTCAGATAAGAAGCCCGAATTAGGCCTGCCCGCTGGTTGTAGTTACTAGAAAAGATTCAGATTTTAATTTCCTACCCTAAGGCTTGCCTAAGTGTGGGACAAGGATCCTATAGGCATGGTATCTACTGAATTACGAACGCAGTAACAACAAACTAAATACGTACTGGTTAAAAAGATAGTCAGATCATTAAAGAAAGGCAAGTTTTTTTTTACGAAGGTTGTAAGTTCTGCAAATGATGATACATCGTTATTACTGCGCGAATGAAGCGATTCAGATTCAATTAATAGTTCCTATAGACTGCTTTCTATGCGTTGTTGATTTAAACCTTTTGTAGATATGGTGCAAATGCAGAAGCCTTATAGACATGATATCTAGATGTTGAATTTCATCTAATGCCTACGAACATGATATCTAATTGCAGTTGATTGTTTAAGACCTATGAACACGATTACTAGGTGAAGAATGGATGTACAAGATTCAGAAGGACCTATAAGCATACTTTCTATATGTATATGCAGAACTCAGATTTCCAGATACTTATGGACATGATTTCAATATGAGAGAATGCAGAATTCAGAAGCATCTATAGGCATGGTATCTATATGAGAATGCAGAATTCAGAAATACCTATAGGCATGATATCTATGTGANAGAGCCTGATTACAAACTCCATGCCTAGAAATATGAGGTAAACCAACTCCATGAGATCATGATCCAAAGCCTTTCTCCCATTTGGATGTGTCAAAGTTCCCTAAGAGCCTCAAAGGGGACTCCGGGCAACGCTCTCACCCCAAATACATTATCAGATTAACACAAGTGCAGTGTAGAAAGGCCAACCCTCAAGTGTCCAAGTTCAGAGGGAGCTCAAGGTTCCTAAGGCAAGGCTCACAAGAGGGGGCAGAACTTAAAGACTAAGAGAGTGTGCAAGTGCAGAAACAGAATTCTAAAGGGGGAGAGGAAAGGGAAATGGCTACAAATAAGTACACATAAGGGGTTCAAGGGGAATGGGGAAATTAAAAGAGGCAAGAACAGGCTGTGGGCATACCCAGCAATGGAGAATGCTAGCACACCCATAAGCCTGTTAGAACACACTATTGAAGGCTAGGATCCCAAGGGATCAAGCTTAATTCATGGACAATAGGGGTAGTGGTCAACTTGTGCTTTAAAAGTTCAAAGGCCTCCATGCATTTTTCATCAAAAACAAACTTGGCATCTTTCTCTAACAACTTGCAAAGGGGATTCACAACCTTCGAGAAGTCTTTGATAAACCGCGGTAAAACCCGGCATGCCCAAGAAAACTCCTCACCCCTTTGACAGAAGTGGGGGAGGGAGCCTTGAAATCACCTCGATCTTAGCCTTGTCTACCTCAATCCCATGCTTAGAAATCTTGTGACCCAACACTATACCTTCTTCAACCATAAAATGGCATTTTTCCCAATTGAGAACGAGGTTAGTTTCTTCACATCGGGCCAAGACTCTATCCAAATTTACCAAGCATTCTTCAAAA
>NW_017670523.1:375874-416896 GCF_001879085.1 Nicotiana attenuata
AAAATCAGAATTGCTTAAAGAGACAGAAATTGAGACAAAGAATTTCGAGACTCAGTTGAGAAACAAGTTCATAACCTCGAAATAGTTAGCGTTTCTGAAATCAGACAGCTTTAAAGATGAAGAACAAACATATCACATAGCCAATGTTCTCAAACTCGGATGAACCCCTAAATTTAGGGTTTTACCATCAATCGAGTGCCGATATGAGAGGGCAAGTAATCAAGAAAGCAAAAGATACTAGTCGAAACAAGTTCAAAGGTCTCATAAAGGAACTGGGACCTTCGGCATGCTTTTTTCAATAACAGAAACTCATGAGAAACAAAGTAAAAGAGTAACATGCGACCCATAGTAGAAGAGCTGGTAGAAGAAACAAATAAGAACATGGTAGGAGAAATTTTAACAAGAGCACAGTAGGAGCAATATAATAGAAAAACATGGTAGAAGAGATTTAACAAGAACACAGTAGGAGCAATGTAATAGAAAAACATGGTAGAAGAGTTTTAACAAGAACACAGTAGGAGAATATAATAGAAAAAACATGGTAGAAGGGATTTAACAAGAACATAGTAGAAAAACACATAAGAGAAGAAGAAAATCAGAGAAACACACAAGAAAATCATATAAGACTAACTCAAAACCCTAAATCGGAGAACAAAGGTTTTGAAAGTATAACTTTTGAAAAAATATCAGAAAATCATTTAAAAGCTTAGGGAAAGCATAGATCTAGAACAGACCTAAAGAGATCAGAAAAACCTCAAAGCTAGGGTTTTCAGAGGAACCCAAACGGTGAGAAAGGCTTGGATCTAAACAGGAGGAGTTAAGGCCAGGCTCGAACAGACACGACTTGCCGGAGCAAGGCCGGAGATGGCTGTGGAACTTGAATCGACAAAATTCTGGACCCAACTCTTCGTGGTCGAGTCATGAAGCTTCAGTAACCAAACGTGAGGAGCCATAGGTGGCTTGGTGGGTGGTGAAACCACCATGGATTCAGGTCAGAAGGTGACCGGAGAAGATGAAGGGAACTCATCGGAGAGGAGGGGAAGGGGGGAAGGTTCTAGAGAGAACTAGAGGTTAGAGAGATAGAGACGAGTGAGGCAAATAAGGGGTTTGGGGGGGTCGTTTGGCTTAATTATGTAAGCACAGATCTAGACCGTTGATAAAAAATGATCAACGGCCAAGATTTGATCCGAGCTGGGTTGGGTAGATTTAGTATTGGGCTTGGGTATTGGGTTGGTTTAATTTGGGATGGGTATAACTAAGCCAAATTAAGAGGCCAAATGTGGCTATAAGTTAAATAGTCCCTTTTTTCCCTATTTAATTTATAAGAAATATAAATGAATTTCTGAAAATTAATTAAAAGCAATAAAATAATTTATAATACATAATTATCAATTTAAAAATGTAAAATCTCATTTTATAAATATGAGACGGATTTAAACCTAAAAATGGCTAATATTGCAATTATGCAATTTTGTCCTTAAAAATGCCAAATAATTTTGTAAAAATATGTGAAAAATATCTTAACTGTATTTTAGTATAAATATGAAAATACAATAAATGAATCACCAAAAATGATAATTTTGGTGACAATTATTGGTTTTTTTTTTTTGATAAATAGGACAGTAAATTGATTTAAAAATCCTTGAAAAATTAAGAAAAATAGTGCAACCCTGGGATAAGTTATATATGCCTATATAGGCTATTTTGAAGGTATTTTGCATATTTAAAAATATAGGGAAAAATTGGGTATCAACAAACACCCGGATAGATGTAATCCTTGTTACCGGCGAGTACGTGTCAAAGTAATCAAGACCTTCTCGTTGTTAAACCTTTAACAACTAATCTTGATTTATATTTGTCAATAGTACCATCAGCTTTCATTTTTCTTTTGAAAATCCACTTAGAACCCAAAGGGTTTATTTCCTGGAGGAAGATCAACCAATTCCCAAGTATGATTACTTAATATAGATTCTATCTCACTATTGACTGCCTCTTTCCAATATTGTGCTTCCGAGGAAGACATTGCTTCTTTGAATGTTTGAGGTTTATTTTCCAACAAGAATGCCAGAAAATCTGGTCCAAAGGAAGTAGTTATCCTTTGACGTTTACTACGTCTTGGATTTTCCTCATTAAATGTACTTTCCTTCATTTCTTGCCGAGGTCACTTAGATTTTTCACTAGACGACTCAAATTTCTTTTTATACGGATAAATATTCTCAACGAATTCAGTATTATCTTATTCAATTACCGTATTAATATGAATGTCGGGATTTTCTGATTTAAGAACCAGAAAACGATATGTCTTACTATTTGTTGCATATCCTAAAAAAACGCAATCAACGATTTTTTGTCCAATCTTTACCCTTTTGGGTTTAGGGACTTGCACTTCCGCCAAACACCCCCATACATTTAAAATATTTTAAATTGGGTTTCCTTCCTTTTCATTTTTCGTATGGAATGGATTGCGTTTTGCTATGGGGAACAAGATTGAGTATTCGGTTAGCTATGAGAATAGCTTTCCCCCACAAGTTCTGAGGTAAACCAGAACTTATTAGCATTCATCATCTCCTTTAGCATTCTATTCTTTCTTTCCGCAATTCCATTAGATTGCAGTGAGTAAGGGGCAATCATTCGGTGAATAATGCCATGTTCCAAACATATTTCTTCAAAAGGAGATTCATATTCACCACCCCTATCACTTCTTATCATTTTTGATCTTTTCGTTTAGTTGCGTTTCAACTTTATTTTTGTATTTCTTGAATGCATACATTGCTTCATCTTTACTATTAAGTAAGTAAATATAGCAATATCTAGTACTGTCGTCAATAAAAGTTATGAAATACTTTTTCCCACCGCGAGATGGTATTGACTTCATGTCGCAAATATCTGTGTGAATTAAGTCTAAAGGATTTGAATTCCTTTCAACTGACTTATAAGGATGTTTAACATACTTTGATTCCACACATATTTGACATTTTGAGTTATTGCATTCAAACTTAGGCAATACTTCCAAATTAATCATTTTTCGCAAAGTTTTGAAGTTGACGTAGCCTAAACGTTCATGCCATAAATTATTTGACTCAAGCAAGTAAGAAGAAGCTGAAATTTTATTCATATCAATGGCAATGGCATTGAGTTTAAAAAGGCCCTCTATAAGGTAACATTTTCTTACATATATTTCATTCTTACTAACTACAACCTTGTCGAAAAAAAAATACACTTAAAGTCGTTATTGACTAGAAATGATGTCGAGACTAAATTCTTCCGTATTTCAGGAACATGAAGGACATGTTTAGAGTCACAATATTGCCAGAAGTCATCTTCAAAGCTATATTGCCCGTTCCTTCAATTTTTGCAGTAGCGGAATTTGCCATAAAAACTGTCTCGTCGGGACCAACGGGAGCATAAGAATTAAACAACTCCTTGTTAGCACAAACATGATGAGTGGCCCCAAAATCAATCCACCATTGTCTAGGATTTCCGACCAGGTTGCATTCCGAAAGCATGGCACATAAGTCGTCTATTTCGTCATTCTTCTCAATCATGTTTGCTTGGATTTTCTTCTTGTCCTTCTTTGATGCACTACATTCACCAGCCTTGTGTCCAACCTTTCCACAGTTTTGGCAATTACCTTTGAACTTCTTTTTGCTTGGGTAATTCTTTGGTCCAGACGGCTTCTTCCTCTTTTTGCTCGTCGAAGCTTTCTCAATAATATTTGCACCCATTATTGTTGAATTTCTGCGAGACTTCTTTTCTGCAGCCTTGTTGTCCTTTTCAATCCTTAGACGAACAATAAGGTCTTCCAACATCATCTCTGTGCACTTATACTTCAAGTAGTTTTTAAAGTCCTTCCACATTAGAGGCAACTTTTCAATAAATGCCGCAACTTGAAATGCTTCATTCATGACCATACCTACAATCATAAATTTAGAATTAATAATATAATCAATATCTTTAATAAAAATATTGATTCGATTTATACCTTCGACAAGGAGGTCATGAACGATGACTTGCAGTTCTTGAACTTGAGTTATGACAGACTTACTGTCAACCATCTTAAAGTCCAAGAATTTTGCGGCAAAAAACTTCTTAAGTCCTGCATCTTCCATCTTGTACTTATTTTCAAGAGCGTTCCACAACTCTTTCGAAGTTTCCATGACACTATAAACATTGTACAAGACATCTTCCAAACAACTCAATACATAAGTTTTGCACAAGAAGTCAGAATGCTTATGCCTCTGTGATCACAAACTGCTCATTAGCCAGAGTTTCTTCTCTCAAGACTGGAACGTCCTCGCTGATAAAGCGCTGCAAACTGAGTGTGGTTAGGTAGAAGAACATTTTCTGATTCTAGCGCTTGAAGCCCACGCCGGAAAAAAAAAATTTGGCCTTTTCTGCCAGTGCCATCGCCGGCGCAGGCGTTGTGCGGCTTGAAGACGCAGTAGCTATTGCAGCAGTAGTCGTCCCAACAGAACCATTTTGTTGTTCCATACTTGTTGTCATTTTTCTATATAAGAAATTGACACAAACAGAATTAGTATCTCGGTGAAGTTTTTATATCTGCAAACCGAATACAAACAACCGAGTAGAAAATCACAATGATTTTAATCTCGAATTGAGTAGAAAGTCACAAAGACTTTAATCTCAAACTGGAGTAGAAAATCCGAAGATTTTAATCTTCAAAATGGAAGTAGAAAATCACTAGTATTTTAGTCTCCCAAACCAGAAAGTAAGATGAACACAGAAATAAAATTAAATTCCTTAAGCTTGTTATTAATTTGTGCTCAAAACCAGAAAATCAGAAGACGTTTAAGAAAAAAAAACAGAAAATTCCAAGCCCACAAGTTTCTTATGTGTCATTAAGGAATTTAATCCCCTTACAGTTTCCCAAGGTTTCGGATTAATTCCTCCCAGGACAGAACGGAATAACTATTATGTGATAGCGACACTTCAATTAGAGAACTTTGGCGAACTCAAATGGCGGAGCAAATCACCCAAAATGCTTACGTTTTTGCTTTGAAAAACAATGCAGAATGCAGAAGATAGAGGGGAGAGATTTTCAGATTCAGTGGTGAAAATGAGGCTAAGCCTCTCTATTTATAGCCAACAAAGTTGACTCCAACAGGTGCAAAGGTGCCTGTTCGTTTGAAGCGGTATTTATTCGACAAAAAGTTTAAATTTCCGTTAAACGGAATATTTAGTCACGAATTCGACCATTGGAAAATAATGTTGCAAAATTCCAAATTAATATTTTTTGCGCAAAAATATTAGGTAAGGAAATATTAAATGACGGAAAAGTAAAATAAAGTTGGTCCAAAAAATTATCAATCAATCATATCAATTGACTAAATCCAAATCCAAATCCAAATTCGAGCTGAGCGAGCGACGACGGCGCAAGGCTTGCTCTTCTCTCTAACTCTTTAAGAGCTAGAAGAAGTGCTTCTATATATAAGCACAAGAATTTTCCTCTTCCAATCCAACTCGAGGGACAAAGTTCCTTCGTATGTGAAGGAGCTCAGGAGCATGAGTCACCACGCTGCACTCCTCACGAAGCCAAGGATGTCGCCCGCTCCTTCTCGCGCACCACTTAGCTTTGCGCGCCTACCTGCTCGCGCTAAGCCTCGCAACATTAGGCCTGCCATGCGATACCAGGACTGTAGAAGCGAGCTTAGGCGCCTGCCAACCTACGCAGCACTCCTGGCGATTCCATGGCTAATGCCAGCTTCTGCTTGCCTCTCATAAGGACTTGCGCACCATCCACCTCGCGTCATATAGCGTCTTACTAGGCCTGTAGCGCGATCATTCACGCTTCAAACTTCGCAGCGCCAGGGAAGGTCCAACTCCAACGAGATATGCACCGGTGAACACATGAAGATTGTCAAGAGCTCAACTGTTCGTCTCAGGTCATCCAACTGGAATTTCAACATGGTAAAGCTACACAAGGAGTGGCATCTTCATCATCAAATACCATGGGAGGACAAAAAAAGTGAGAACATGAAGCATGGAGCAAAGTAATTTCTACACTTAAATTATCTTTAATTATTAATACATGTTTTCGCTAGTTCGTATTTTGCTCATATTATAAGGCATTGTTTTTACTTTTGTTTTGTTAATAAAAAATACAGCTTAGTGGTATATATATATATATATATATATATATATATTAAAGCACACCATAAGCAACATGTGACAAGGTTAAAAATGAGAATAAGAGAAATAAAAAAGATATTATAAAAAATAGTACTTAATATATTTTAAAAAGAAAAATTAAAAAATTAGAAAAGTTACATTAACTTGTTAATTGCACAGTAGAATTACCACCAATTTTTACCCCTTTAAAAATTGAAGATTCTAATTATAGTCTCTTAGTTAGCCATAGATTCCAAATTTATTTTGAAAAATCTGATTTGGGTGAAGTTTGGTTTGAAGATGAAAATGTGTTGGACATACGTTTTCAAAACATATTTCTCAACTTTATTTTGGAAAACACGTATATAATTCCCAAGTTTTGGAATTTTGGCCCAAAATCAGCAATTGGGGTGATTTTGGAGTTTGGGATTTTGCCAAAATATGAGCAAAATTTATGGTCTAACAGGAGTTTTGAAAATAAATCTCAACTTTATTTTGGTAAAGCCAAACGGATCCTTAATTAATTGGTGAGACAAACTATCTAATTATACCTAAATACAATTCCAAACAGGCTCAATTGGCAATTGCTCCAAGGTTTAACATATTCGGAATAGGAAATCCCAAGTCGTAAACCACACTCTTACCTTTCCTCTTTCCCTCTCGAGTCAGCAATGCTCAGAACTCCACTTCACACTTCTCCGATTCTCCTTCTTCTTCCCCTCCTTCCACTCTCCTTTATATTGCACAAATAGAATATCGAACTCCCTTTAATTACACACCCGTATTGTCCTATGAAATGGGAAGTAGCAGCGGAAGCGATGTGGAAGCAGGATTTGCCAAGTTACAAGGCGAAGATTTCGAGTATTACATGCAGACATACTCCATCATCCTCGGTCGTAACTCCAAGAAGTCAACGGTCGACGTTGACTTATCTTCCCTCGGCGGCGGAATGAACATCTCCCGCCACCACGCACGCATCTTCTACGACTTCCAACGGCGTCGTTTTGCCCTCGAAGTGTTAGGCAAAAACGGCTGTTTCGTTGAAGGCGTGCTTCATCTTCCCGGTAACCCTCCGGTAAAACTCGATTCGCAGGATTTACTTCAGATCGGAGATAAGGAGTTTTATTTTCTTCTTCCAATTCGGAGTATCTTAGGTGGGCCGATTGGGCCTAGCAGACATCATGTCAGTGTGAATTATCCAGTTGGGGGCTCTCCTATTGTGGGCCCCCATCATCCTCATCAGCAGCAACATGTGCCTTTGCCGCCGGCTGTGGGTTATGGTGGTGGGGTAGGGAAAAAGGGTTTGTTAAGAGGGAGGGAGTATTATGAGGAGGAGTATGATGATGATGACGGCGGGGAAGATGGTTCTGGAGCTAAGAAGATGAGGAGAGGGGATGGCATTGAGGGTGGTGGTGGTTATGTGTATGGTTCCGGTGGGAAGGCTACTATTTCTGGGCATTTAGGTAAGTAGTTTAATCAGTTTCATGGTGTTTATTTTCAATAAAAATACGTTCTTGATTGTTAATTTATCGACTTAGAAGATATATATGAATGCTTTATTTGTTAACTATGATTGAGAATCGCCACAAAGGATTTGTGTTGCTTGTGAAGGATTAACATGTTAAAGACTCATCTTTATTGGATGTAAGTAGCTAGTAACTCATCTTTATTGGCTCTATTAGTGGCTATTTGAGAATTTCTGCTGTTAGATGAACTGTGTTTCCCTAGAAGAGATTTTGTGTATAGGAGGTGTATTTGCTTGTTGAATTACTATAGTCTTATTGATTAGATGCAGAAGAGATTTTCTTTCAGTCTATATGGTGATGGTTAGTTCTATGGATTTAGTTACTGCAGATGGAAGTTTAATGTATGTAAATATACTCAATTTTTAGAGTAGTTCCCTTGGTAATCGTACCCAGAGTGGAGCAAAGAGCTGTAGAGGTTAGGTTTTAGACTTTTTTTGTGCTTGCAGATGAAATAGACAGACTTATAAGTTTGCTTGTGTTATTAATGACTTTGTTCATGAAATTTGGTCTTTAGTGTTGAGAGTATGCTAGTGGAATTACGTGATCATGATAGGGAAAGCAACTTGATAGGATCGGTATAACGCGTATGAAAATCCATTATATCCTATGCTATTCAGGCTTTTTCAGGAATCAAAGCTCCATCAATGATCATATACCGTAAAAGACATTTTTCTCTTTGCCTTCTATTTCCAAGAACCGCCCTGCTAACTGGTTTTGATTTAGTGTTATTTCTTATTTTCTTTTTTGATATGTTAGACTCCAACCCCCCCGAACCCTCCCATCCATTGATAACCCTTGTCAACAGTAGCGCTTGCTCCACTCTCCCCCCTTGTCAACTTGAACACACCAATCTTGGTTAAGTCATCTTCACTTGTCTGATTTAGTGTTTTATTGGGGTGAAAGTAACCAAATATATTCCCTATCATGAGTGAAATCTTAGTTTCTCAGTTTATGAACTCAATTCTGTCTCTATTGGCTTTGATTGCACCCAATGGAGAGTGGCCTAACGGTCAATAAAGTGGGTGCATACATTGGAGATCAAGGCTCAAATCTCAACAAAGACAAAAAGTACTTGGTAATTTCTTCCCACCCACCTAAGCCTTGGCAGAGAGAGTTGCCTGGTACCTGTGTTGGTGAGAGGTAGCAAGTATAGTCGAGGTTTGTGCAAGTTAGCCCGTACACCACCATAGGGGGAAATTTTTGTATTGGTTTTCAAAAGCTCTCCTTTCTAGCATATGGGTTTTGCATCATAACTTATATCAACTCCAGGTTTGAGGTTTCTTGTTTCCTGCTGACCTGATATTTGAACTCGGAAACTGAGAATCCTCAGCCATCTTAAATCTTATATACTTAATAGAAGATTGCAGCAAGGTTGGCTCAGAATTTGTATATTTGAAAAGCAAGGGCATCTTACTTAGAACTCCCATCTGATTTACCAAAACTAAATGAACCTCCCGTTCAGTTTAGAAAAATAAAATACTTGGAACGATCTGCCAAATTATGTCACCATGTAGACCTCCCTGATGTCAACCTCTGTCACTGAGTTTTTTTGTATCAACCTCTATTTTCGATTTAACTCTCGTAATACTATTTCTTTAAAGGTTGTCTTTAGCATCCAGATGAGTAGACGTCATGCCACCCCTTTCATCTATATCTGTGCCCACTTACGACCCTCTCCCTCGCCCCTAGTCCTGTCAGCTCCTCCTCACATCCCATCCTTTGCTATGAGGCATTAAACTTCTAAGGACACTTGACATGCACTCACTATCATTATAACTAATATTTATGGATAAATATACCGCCATAACAAAAAGAACAATGAATAGTTGAAACATTTAATGCTATATGAGGATGCAATATAGGATGAGCACTTGGAAAGTTTGAATGAATAAGAGGAAGCAATCTATTTCCTTGAATTACACGATCTGATATAGTATTCATATAACTCTTTTCTTTATTGTTCGAGAAAGCTCATTCAGGATGCACTGTTCCTTCTATCAGTCTTTGGAGAGAAGTCGGTTGTCATGATAATGCAAAGCTAACCCTAGAAATCGAATATTACTCAGCTGTCTTTACTCAGATATTTCTTATCAAAGCAGGAGATTTGTTTCAGGCGATGGCAAACCAAAAGCTATTTCCATTCTATTTTATACAGTTGTACTCTGCTAGATTTTCATGCTTCTATGATTTTCTTAGTAGATAAATGTAGATGTAAAGCTTATAACCATTAAATGGAACTTAGTATCTGAATATGGAACTTGTTTGGCCGAAAACTTCTTGCAGATAAGAAGATTGAGGGAAGATCACGTGTTGACCGAGATGCTGACAATCAACAGCTCATGCAGTTAGAAGAAAAGGATGTTGTATCATCTGTGGCAAATGTGCTTTCGGACCTCTGTGGTCCGGGAGAATGGATGCCAATGGAGAAGCTTCATACTGAGGTAACTTCAATATTATACATCTTTTGTCACAGAAATGCCAATTTGTTATTAAGTGAAGACTATATTGTTTGTTTGCACTTTGATTCTGTCAAGAGGTGGAACTCTTCCGCCTCTAATGGATGTAATGACATCATATTCGATAGGGGTGCGGATTTATAGGTCGGATTCTTCATCACATAAATTTAGGATTCGAGAGTATGGATCCGAGTGCGGATAAGGGTGCGGGGCAACGGCCAATAAATGCATATTACGTCATATAAGGTATATATCTCGATTAATTAAAGCTATTGAACTAAAACTAATAAACTTTAATTCGATATAAACACGTAATATTTTATTCATAAGATATCTTGTGTAATAGCAAAGCACTCTCATACTTTATATAACTATATATATGTATGGCATAAACCCAAATATCAAACTACATACCAAATCAATCATATACTTCACGGTCATAGATGTAGTCAAAGCACCCAAGGTAGGTTGACCAGATCGGGTGTGCATCCCACACCCACACCCATGTTGTGTCAACATTGGTGCGACAGGGATTTTGAAGTCTCCGTGCAAGCATAGCCTTTTCCAAGCAACTCTTATGTAGTGGGGCATGGTCCATTGGACCCTACCCACCATAGACACAAGGGACTGGCAAACCGATGCAGTTCTGATGCATTTTCGACACAAGGTACAGCAGTTAATGAGGGTGACTTTGCGACCTGTCCCCCATAAGAGGGGCATCCAGGACAGCTTCCTATGAAACACAGTCTATTTAGCATATAGCAGGCTTCCAAGACAGCTTCCTATGGAAAATTGTCTACTTAGAATATAGCTCTTAGATGATGTTCCATGGAAATTCTGTCACCTCGGTATTCTTAACCAGCTGGTTATTGTACAGCATGACCAAAAACATGTCAGCAGTCCATAACCAGCTTAACACATCATTTCCCCCAAGATTAAGGTTGAGGAGATTCTTAGGAATGAGGATTGAAGAGATTCAGCATAGGTACCACCTCCTCAACCTGCAAGCCCTTTCTACAAATAGGGTTGAAAATGATGTTTTCCCACTCACAAGTCACATCTTTATCCATCAAAATTATATTAGCAGGAAGCTCAATCTCAAAGGCCATTATCACGGTCAAAAGTAGATTCTGTTTCCCGTGAATCCCTTCCCTTTCTAAAGTAGCAATATTTGCAAAAATGTTGAAACCTTTTCTGATTCCCCTGTACATGGTGCAATCATCAAGACCATTCTCCTGAACCGACCACCATTGATAGAACTCCACACCAAGTCTTCATATATTGACCTTACTCCATATTTCCTACTTGATTATTAAGCCGTTAAAGCCATTTACCTAATTGGGCTTTGATTAAACACATATGAAGATCTCATACCTAGTCAAGAGTCTCTGACGATTAATAATGTTATGGTTACTTTGTGTGTTAGGCATGCAGTGGTGAACTTCTGTTACAGCTTTTTATTTGGAAAGAAAAGAGCAGATTTATAGTTGTATGCCTTCCCTCATTCCTTATAACCTTGACGAGGTTTTGCTTAACTATGGGTGAAGTTACTGTTCTACTTTGTTGACAATTTGATTGCATTGTCTTCTCTCTAAACAGATCCCATAGAGTATTATATTTTGTCTTCCCATCATGTATCAAATATCATTTTCTGCTTCATGTTCATGGTAGTTGTGGGATATTTTTGCTCCTGCTCAGCTTTTTGTTAGACAGCGTAGATCTTTTAAGTTGTTAGAGTTGGATTTTTGGCTGATGACAAGCTTATGCTTTTGCAGTTGGTGGAACACTATGGCAATACCTGGCATCATAGTCGTGTGAGGAGATACTTAACATCTGAGGATTATCCTAGCCCTGAAGCCAAATCAAAGCCATGGTATGGATTGCTGATGCTTTTAAGAAAATACCCGGAGCATTTTGTCATCAATACGCGGTCCAAGGGACGGGTGACTTTGGAGTTTGTTTCTCTTGTCTCACTGCTTTCATGAGAGCTTATAAGAATTTTAATCATTTAGTTGTAATTTAGCTTTAAGTAGGATGTGAAATATGTCTTGAAACATCGCTGTGAATTTCGATACTGGAGATCAAATTTGTCGATGACATGCACTTGTGGTTACTGCTGTTTTTAGGTCTCAATTTACTGATGCAACTCATTTCTTGTATCTTTTGACATGAAAAATGATCATTGCATTACACAATGAAATGAGTTTCAAATTTCCTCAATTATTCTTGCCCTCTAACCCCTCTCCGTAGAAGCTCAATTCAAAAAACATCAATTACTCAGTATCATTAGTACGAAATAAATTTGGTTGGCATTGTGGTATGAGGCACATGAAAGAAGCGCAGATGATTAATACAAGATCATCAACATAATCCAACAGCGAGTGTGATTTTTGACAATTACAATAAAATGGTTCCTTGCTCAAAAACTTGAGCATTGTACTCAAAACGTTCAGTTACTAAGGATAGTCGAGTTTGATAACTCAAAAGTAAACAAAATGTCGATTGTATTACAAAGAAATTAGGGAAAAAGGCCAAAATTGTCCCTATACTATCGAAATTTAGTCACGTTTATACCCGTTTCTACTTTCGGACCAAATATATGCCTGCCGTTAAAAAAGTAGACAAAATCGTCCCTAACCCTAACGGTTGTCCATGACTCAGCAACTAAAATGACATGGTGGACTCCATGTCACTATTTATTTTCCATCTGTAATAATAAATAACTAAACCCACTAAAATTAGTCTTCTCCTTCTCTAACTTTCCAGATTCAAGGCACGAAGATTTAACCAATTCTAATTCAAATAACAGGTTGCAGCTTTGAATAGTTTCAACATTCCATTGTCAGATTCTTTGTTCTATTCAGTCCAAAACAGATCAAAAATTCCCGAAACGATTCTCACCCAATTGATTCTTCTTTGTTTGCGAAAAAGCCGTCAAGATTTTACTGGTTCTGATATGTTCAAGCAGTAAAGAAATTTTTTAGCAAAAAAAGAATTTTCCGTCGGGTGGAATTTTAAAGACAAACAGGAGGTCACTGGTAAATGGGTTTTTATGAAGGATTTCTTTCTTTTGGTTCTAACTCTTCTTCTTTTTGTGGAAAAGGAGTGTTACGGCCAGTTATGACCGGTAAAGAGGAGCGAGAGATGGAAAAAAAGAGAGGTAATTTTTTGATGAGTGACTGGTAGTGTTTAAAGAAATGGTTTTTAGTGAACTTTTTGGTGGGTATTTTCGATGAGTGATTGTTGATGATTTTCTAGGTGGAGAGAAGGTGGGGTATTTTCTTGGTGGAAGATGGTTGGAGTGGTGGTTCGAACACTAACTGGTAATGATGGATATTTATGAAATAATTTTGTGGAGCAGGACAAGAACCATGAATTTTGCAGCAATGGTGGTATGTTGTTAGAGAAGGAGAAGACTAATTTTAGTGGGTTTAGTTATTTATTATTACAGATGGAAAATAAATAGTGACATGGAGTCCACCGTGTCATTTTAGTTGCTGAGTCATGGAGAACCGTTAGGATTAGGGACGATTTTGTCTACTTTCTTAATGGCAGGCATATATTTGGACCGAAAGTAGAAACGGGTATAAACGTGACTAATTTTCGATAGTATAGGGACAATTTTGGCCTTTTTGCCAAGAAATTAGAGTAAATATCCTAAAACCCGCTTAAATTATCATATTTTTTCAGTTTCCTACCTAAACTATCGCTTGTCCCCAAAACCCCTGAACTATATCCTCCTTCGTATTAAAACCCCTCTGCTTATGTGGCATATTGTGTAATAACTCGTGAAAGAGCGCGTCAAGGCTAGAAAAATCCATCAGAATGGCCCACATGATAGTCTCTAACTGCTAATTAGCCCTTATTTTTTTAAAATATTTTTTATTTTTTAATATACTTTTTTCTCATTTTCTTTATATTTCACCTTCCTTCCTCATTTTCCTCCTTTCTTCTTCATCCCTTCACCTTTCTTCTCCATTTTTTCACCTTACTAGAAATGGTTCCATCAGAAATTCTCACTCTCTTGTTATTGGACTTCTCTTCAAGCTTCTGAAAAAATATTTGTAGGAGAACAAAATATATGAGAGCAATGGAGTTTTCATAATGCAAGAGAGATAACCCACATAAAAATCCTATTATATATTTAAAAAGTACACTTGCCTATGTCCTTCGTGCAGCTCTTTCTTCTGTCCCTAGGTGGAAAGGAGTGGATGAAGACAAGTTGGTGACAGTAATTTGTTTTGGTAGAATGTGGAAGACTTGAAACGAATAACAACGATAAGAAAGATCGAATGGCAAACAACAGTGGCCCGATTTTATGCTAAACAACCCAAATTGAATATTTTGCAGAAGAAGACAATCATTGTCTTAGTAGAAATAACCCAATAACCCAAATTGTGGGTTATTGGGAAAAACTGAAGGTCACAATGAAGCTTAATTGAGAAAATCGCTAGTGAAAGAAAGAGAAGCCTTTATCGGAAGATAGGGGAGAGAAGGGGATTTTACTGAATGTTTTTTGCCTTAGACCTCTTATATATTTTAATCGGGTGAATAATATTTACCCATTTAATAAATTGGAATTAATATTTAAAATACGTAATTATATGTTGTTTTTTATTAGGCTAATTAATATCCATGTGGAGTGCCACATGGCACATTTCTTACAAATTTATGAGAGTGTATCACACACACCATTAAAGATGCGACCGGGGGGGGGGGGGGGGGGGGGGGTTTAATATGAAGGAGGGTATAGTTCGGGCGGACATGTAGGAAACTAGCAAAAGGGTGATAGTTTAGGCGAGTTTTAAGGTATTTACTCAAGAAATTATGGTATAAAAGAAGAATTATCGCCATATCCATAGCATTAGTAAATATGCAGGACACGCGAATTCGAAGTTTCACCCCTTTACCACAGTGAGATTCAGGAGGCACATGAAATGTTGAATACCCGGCAAATGCTTGAATTTTCTGCTCGTCTTAAACCTGAAGGGCATGGAAGTGGAAGCAGGCCTTTTCCTTCTCAACTTTTGGTGGCGCCTCTTGCAAAAAGGTACTTAAATATCCGGACTCCTCCTTGTTCAGATTGTGGACACTTCTGTATAGTTGCTCTTCCCGAGCACGTTTTGCTGCAAGAGCTTCCTCATCAAGCACTTTGATTGGCGACCACTCAGGCAATTTTAACCAATCATCTTTCCTATTGACAATAGAGTCATAGAAGCTTCTCAAGGCTGGTTCTATTTTGATGGTAGCATAATCAACTGTCGTTCCAGCAACTGCAAAAATGACTGAATAACGAACAGCACCAAATTGACCACCTGACAATTTCATCAAAAAGAACAGGTAAGCAAATTATCGGTTCATAAACATCAACCATGATGGATAACATGGCTTTGAGACAAAGGCATAGGATATCATAGATTAAGAAATCAGAACCCATAGATGAAAGGCTGTCATTCCATTTTCAGACTTCAAATTGCTTCGAAACACAGAGGATTTTAAATTGCGGCATGACCATGGAAAAAAGGAAGTGATGAAAAATGAAATCAGATATTGGTAGCAGAACTTTCACTTTCACATTGAAAGGGCGGCGATCTGTAACAAAATTGGAGAGTCAAAGGGAAACACAAATCTTCAGATCAGCATTGGGTTTTGTCACTTCAAGATCAATGATTGAGAAACAAAAAATACTAAAGATGACCCATGCTAGCCTTTTCAAGATTTTAGGGCCCAATCTTCTAATATCAATGGTCTCTTTGCACAAGCACATGTCAAATCTCGAAATGAATGAAGCTTTTTACTAGGTAGTAACAACTTCACCAGCAATGTGGTTGTTTGCACAAGCGCCTTCATCATTACATAATAACTTAGTACTTAAGTTACAGCAGGAACCTAGCCTAGGTAAGAATACACACGGAGCACAAATATTTGAAGTGATATTACAAAGATGTTGACACTGATTGCACAGAACAACTGTTTCTTCACAAGGATGCATAGAGAAACTGTTTTAAAGACAAACTAGGGCAAAAGAAATGCGTCCCTCAGTTATTGGGACTAGTCCCGAACAGAGTTGAGTAAAATAGGGAGTAAGCAGACCGCTACCTAAATGGACCTAGTAAAACATCTTTAGCATACTTAAAGTGATGCGTGGTCATGAAGTAGTTGAAAATGAAAGCCATTGATCAAGTATCCATAACCTCTAATGAGGTCATCTTTAAAAAAGACATAAACCTCTTGTTTTTCAAAGAACCACTTCTCGTTAAACGGTCTCCTGGATTTGGAACTTCCGCTCGAATGGACAATGTAGGAAATCAAGTAACTACAACTTATGCAAGTTTAGCTGCTCTTGTTGGCTTCAACAAGCAAAAACCATGTCGATGGAAAATCAGACCACCGGCTACTTCAATTAGACTACAATTACAATGACAAATTAACAACTGAACATTTTTTTCCCTTTTTCATAGGTAAAAACATGATCTTATGAGATTAAAAGCATTGAAAAGAATGGACCAGATCTTGAGTTAATGTTCACAGTAGCCTCCTTTTGCACAGGAACTACTAAGATAGAGGCACACGGAAGAGAGGCAGAGAGAGTTGCAAATCTGACCTTGAAGGCGTCCAAGAATAGCGCCACTGCCAAAACCTCCTATTGCTGAATTTAGCAAATCATCAGGCCTTCCAGTTCTACTAACTCTTACAAACTCACGAGCACCTACCTTGGAAAGAAACGAGCATATATGTTAAGCTCAGTATTCACTCTTTTCAACATCATCGACCATAAGGCACCTTTCTACTTAAATGCAGTGAATATAAAAAGAATGTTTCAAGTTCAAATAAAGAAGCATATGTTAAGAGTATTATATGGACAGAGCAGCAGAAGATCTAGTGTCTTGGCTACCTTCACTTTGTTGATCACAATTGACCCATGGGATTCTTTTCTTTTTAAATGCAATGAGTACTGTAGTTTAAAGCTGAGCATTTTAAAAAGTTACTAGGTTGAGTGTCCTTGCAACAAAATAGGAAGCAATCTAGAAAGCACAAATGATGTGAAGTAATTTGATGCAGGATAAGCTGTCAAATGAAAAGCAATTGAACAGAAGCATTTGGAAGATATCCCATGGATTGAAGGATGATTGCAACACCTCACAACCAAATTGATATAAGAGCAAGAGTTAATTAAAACCACCACATATCCGGCTAGATAAAAGGCCACTACTTTTTCAGATAAACCCATTACCGCCATTTCCCAACAAGCACTGATTCCAGAATCAACAATGCAAAGAATGTAGACATATGAAGCAGAAATTTTTAGTGCAACAGTAGTGGCATTGTCAATCTTTCAATTATGTTTTTCTTTTGGGGGGGAATACCATCGGTATCTAGTACCTATTGGCCTGCCTAATCCGAACTTGCACCACATAAGGCCCATTCAAGGAGAAGCGCTTTCTACCAGGAATTTCTCCATTCCTAGGGCTCGAACCCGAGACCTCTGAAAAAGAATGGAAAAATCACATCCATTCCACCACACCAAACCATTATGAAAAGGGTGTGAGCAGTGGATGCACTTCTTAATATTATTCTTTAGATTTTCTATGTCACTACATATAGCTCGAGTCCGCAACAGTGGGACACGTGCACCTACTGCTTATATGCTGGATGATCCGCCTTTAGACTGTCAGAAGATTTAACTAGCAAATACTAGAGCAAAGTGGAATAATTAATCATCTCATAAGAAAATGACATAGCTTGGAAAATTCAATTTACCGCAATAAGAGGCAGTAACAATAGCAAAATTAGTAGCATATGTTGCAGAAATGTTAGCTACGCCATGAACTTTCCGATGCTTTGATACCAGACCAGCTCCTCCACCTGCCACCCCTAATAATACAAAAAAAAGGGCTTTAAGAAAACTTAAAATTTTGATCAACAAACTTATCCATGCTAAAAAATTTAATACTCCTACAAGGTATATGATCGAAATCGGGGAGTTGCTAAACTTACCTGCTAGTAGAGTCGGAATAAGAATCCTTTCTTTCCAATTTAGTGATGAAGAAGAAATTTCATCAAGTGGCTTGTCATTCGTAGCCGAAGAAGCCATGTGATTCAATGGCTTCTTTTGAAAATTCTGGTTGAATTCGATGGGAGATGTGGACTGTTTGGCCAAGTTTTGCTTTGGACTAAAAGAACTGGACCCAATTGAGGTCCTATAAGCCCGGCCTTGTAGATTTATTGGGCTTGCGTCTTGTTCATTCTTTTCGGAATGGCCTTTTTTTATTCATATACACTATTAGAAACTATTACCATAAATATTCATATTTAGTTAATTACCCGGCATAAATAAGTTTTGTTTACAAAATATATACAATACACCTTAAAACGTCTCCAAACCATTATTTGCGTCTTCAATCAAGGGATTTAGTTACACCCTTCTCCTTTTCTTCTCTCCGATCTCCCCCTTCTCTCCAGATTCTCTCATTCTACCCTCGTCCGTCCAAATACTTACAAATTTATGTAAAGGGATCAACTTTTCCTGACCAAAAATTATCCCAGTTTGCAGAACACCGTAAAAGTATCAAAAGCCATGTTTTTCCGCACCTAATCACTTCTAGTTGTGTTCAATTGTGATACTCAGGGCTGATTCCACTTTTGGCACATATTTCTTTTCATAAATTAATAGAAAGAGAAACAGTTCTGTTATCTTTCTATCTTAATCTTACTTGGAGTTTCGTGCTTTACACCATTGATGACTGAGATGGAAGGAGACAGCCACAGCTCACAGCCCACAAGGAGAAAGAAAGAGTCGATCATTGAAAGCCTTGGCGTTGACTTGATATGAAAAAAAAAAAAAGTTTAATGGATTGCACCTCAGTTGATGCATACCGAAAGCAAGCAATCATTTTGCCAAAATTGCATATGTTGTGAATTTACTATTATTATTGCCAAAATACTTAACAATATAAGGCAGAAAAATGCTTTCTACTCAATACGTACCGAAATGCATCTCATGAACTAACTATCACGCCCCAATTGATTCTTTGCTAATTTAGAGGAAAAGACATTTCTTATGTTAGCAAAAGTGAACAGCTTCGGTGTAAGTTTATTCCTCGCTAATTTATGCAAAGTCAGACGCGCTCAGTCAGATTAAAATTAACACAAGCACAACGAATCCAAGGCTTTACATATAAAAATGACCGAATAATGGAAAATATAGGGGGCATCTAGAAAAGTAACTGCATCAAGTGCACTGTTAAAATATTATTTCTACCTAATTATATACAACTTATCTATATTATTTCTACACAGTTATATGCAACTACAATGTCATACAACTTAAATACAAATTTTACAACATGTCTTTTGTATATTTTGTATCTGATTTATACATAGTAAAAATAAATTTCATACAACTAATTATATATTATACAATTTATCTACAACTTTCACATATTATTTCTACCCAGTTAAATACAACTACAATAACATACAACTTAAATATAAATTTTATACAATATGTCTTTTGTATATTTTGTATCTGATTTATACATAGTAAAAATAAATTTCATACAACTAATTACATATTATATAACTTATCTACAATTTTCATACATTATTTTTTATATACAACTACAATATCATACAACTTAAATATAATTTTTATACAATGTTGTTCAACATTCATACAATAGTTAAATGAATAAAAGAAAAATATATAAACNCACATCCCAAATCACATAATGAAGCTACTGCAAATCTCGGAATTCCATTCCGACCCCTATATTAAAATCTCGCCTATCAACCGGAAATCGCCAAAATATCAACTTCGCCAATTCAAGCCTAATTCTACTCCAAGCCTGCAAAACCCATTCCGATCACACTCCTAAGTCATAAATCACCTCCCGAAGCTAACCGAACCATCGGAACTCACATCCAAGCCCTCTAACACATAAGTCAACATCCGGTTGACTTTTTCAATTTAAGCCTTCTTAAAAGAGACTAAGTGTCTCAAACTTCACCAAAACCAATCCGGATTCAATCCAATCAACCCGATACCTCAAAACACAGATGAACAAAGCAAAAAGAAGCAGAAATGGGGGAAACGGAGCGGTAACTCATGAGACGACCGGCCGGGTCGTCACAACTATAGAAGTAACTATTTAGAATTTATTATTATACATGTATATATGTATATTATTATACCCAAAAAGACCACATTGTGTGGTCTATTTGATTCTTTGCCCGCACATAGCGGGAGCTTACTGCACCGGGCTGCCCCTTTTTTTTTATGTATATTTGCATTCAAAGTTTCTAAAATTGTATGGTACATGTTAATCGTTTGCACTTTTAGGCTAGTTATTTGCTATTATAATAATCTAATTCTTTGCCTTTACATTATTATTTGATTGGTAATTTTTTTCTGCCAATAATATTTTTAACTGAGTCTTTAAATTTTTCATCACTATTCAAAATTCAACCATCAGCAATATATCTTGGTGAATGATAGATTTCTTAAAGAGCAATTGGTTTGATAGTGTTACGTTGAAAATATAGTCGCCAGAATTTTGTATTCGATAATGTATGTCTTATAATTAAGAAAAAACTGATACATAACCGAAAAACCCAAAAAATTGACAAAAACTGAATCGATAAAAAATCGACTAAATTGGTTTGGTTTGGTTTCAATATTTAAAAAACTGCGTTACTTGGTTTAATTTCTTTTTGGTATTTATTTTATTTTCTCATATTTTGCCTTCTATATCTTATATAGACTTTTAGCTCCATTAGGGTTCGTAGTCTCATCCTGAAAAGGTTTTTAAAAAATTGACCAAACCGAACCATGACACCCCTACATCTAAAGTGGATCTAATAAGTAAATTAGGTATCTATCATAATATGTCTTGGACCATTATCTAACGAAAAAATGACACTGTATAGCCACTATAAAAATAATAGCCAAATATAAAAAAATTTATATATTTTTTGTATATATATACATTATGAATGTTATATAAAAAAATTATATAAATTTCATACTTTTTTTACTACCAGATAAAAATAGTTTTTGGCGCGGGCTAAAAATAATAACACCCCTTATCTAGCACTACTATCATCGTAGGGCCTAGGCCATCCATAACAGAGTAACAAGAATGAATGGAATTTGGGATTTTTACATACCGATACACTATTTGAAACTTTATTATAAAAAATATCCATGTTTAGATAATTACCCGACCTAAACAGGTTTTCTTTACAAAATATATACATTGCACCTTAAAAAGGCCAAATCCATTATTAATGCCTTCAATCAAGGAATTTAGTTACACGCTTTTTTTTTCTCCTCTTCTCTTTCCTTATTTTTCTTCCCTTCTGTCACGCTTTGGCGTCTAACCAGTGATTACTGCTAATTGATATTGTGTGAGTTTCTTGTTTAAGATTCATTTTTTTAGGATTCCCTTAGGGCCTGGTTTATTGAGATCTGAACTGAAATATTTCAAAGGTCCTAACTTTTTCTTTTACGGGGTAAGTCAACCAAACGGATTTGTGAAAGCACGAGGGACTATGAAGAGAAAAGAGTAGAGGAATAGAAAATGATGGTATTAATGTACCTTTTTTGCAATAGTATATGGAAAAATTTGAAGGATCTTAGAATCAAGCGGGGCCCACAAAAGCACATTATTTATATAGATAAATAATGTATGAAAGTTCTAAAAATAAATTTCATACAGCTAATTAAATATTATACAACTTATCTACAACTTATCTACAATTTTCATACATTATTTCTACCCTGTTATATACAACTCCAATATCATACCACTTAAATAAATTTTTATACAATATGTCTTTTGTATATTTTGAATCTGATTTATACATAGTAAAAATACATTTCATACAACTAATTATATATTATACAACTTATCTACAATTTTCATCCATTATTTCTACTCAGTTATATACAACTACAATATCATACAACTTAAATATAATTTTTATAAAATGTTGTTCAACTTTCATACAATAGTTAAATAAATAAAATAAAAAATAGATAAACAACAGAATACAATTTTTTTACAATTCTACTACAATTTCTGCAGTATAGTGTATGTCATGTCTTCTTCTTCTTCTTCTTCTTCTTCTTCTTCTTCTTCTTCGAGTTTCAATCTGAAATTCAGCCAAAACCAAGTCTAATGTTCACCAAAACCCCTCAAAATTGAGATTTAAACTCCAAACCATATTCTCAATTATTTGCAACAACACCCAATCCAAAAATATAATAATTTTTGAAAACCCAAATTCGAATTCAAAGCTTCAAAGCTTTTTAATGGCTGTCAATGGTGGAATTGCTGCTCTCTTTTCCTTTGCTTTACATTACTGAAATTTGGGATTGAGAGATAGAGAGAGACGTAGAGAGAATTCTCAATTCTTTGCAACAACATCCAATCCAAACAAACAATGTTTTTTGAAAACCCAAAATTCAAATTCAAATTCAAAGCTTCAAAGCTTTTTAATGGTTGTCAATGGTGGACTTGCTGCTCTCTTGTGCAAGATAGTGGGAGGGGGTGGAATGTGGAGAGAGAAACGTAGGGGAGTGGAAGATATGTTAGAGTAATTTTAGGACACTAATTATTATCATTAATTCCCTTAAAATGTATATAAATGGTAATTGGGTATATAAAATGTAATTATAGTAAAACTTGAGTAGGGAGGGTAATATAGTTTCAGATAGTGTATAGGAATGTAAAAATTCCTTTCGGAATTGGCTACCCATTTATGTGCCAAAAAATTGCAGAAATATGATACTTTTTGGGGTGGTCTTTAACTTTTGACTCACGTTCGCCTCAAAAGTTAGAAGTGTTTCCCATGAGGCAAGCGAGGAACAATACTCGTTAAACATGAAATTCTGCCCACAGGACAAGTAGAGACAAAACTTCAAGACCATCCACCTTGAGAGCTAGGAATGATATATTTTCTCAGTTTTGGAAGGTGATTAGAAAATAAAACATTTCCCACTTTTCAAGGTAAAAATAGTAGGGGCTAGCCAATTTTTGGATTGGTCATTCAAAAATAGCCAGTATTTGCAAAGTCATTGAAAAATAGCCACTATTTTGCTGCAACACGGAAAGTTCCAGCATAATATACTGGAGATCGGTGCACCTGTGTATGAACTTCCAGCATATTATGCTGGAACTCCAACACGCAGAATGTTCCAACATAATATACTGGAGATCAGTGCACATGTGTATGAACTTCCAGCATATTATGCTGGAATGATATATTATACTGGAATTCCAGTATATTATGCTGGAAGTCTAGTATATTATACTGGAATTCCAGCATATTATGCTGGAGTATTTTCCGAATTTTGAACATTGTTTTTGTTCAGATTTATCTTTACATGAAAAGTGGCTAAATTTCGATTACTTTTGAAATTGTGGCTATTTTAGAGTGACCACTTATAAATCTGGCTATTTTTGAAATTCTCCCCTTTTCACGAGGACAATCCAGCAATGTCACTATCAGATTTTAAGGGACCAACTCATTTTATGATTTGCGGTATCGGATGAAAACGAAATTTGAGCAATCTCTTTTTATAACTCTATCCAGTTCCCATGGAAGACCAAGTATTGTAAGATATAAAGTTCAATTAATTTCCTGAAACAAGCAATAGAGGACTCTCACCACAAGTGCGAATTAAACAGTCTTACTATGTAATTCAGACTTTCTTTGTGCTCCTACTAACTATGTTGGGAAAAAGGGACAAAAAGATTATTTTTATATTTTTTTTATTTTAGAATCTTGGATAATTATTTCTTCTCTTTACATCAACCTTTGTCTAAAGCAATCTACCTATTTAGTTTTCATGAATATATGTGCAAATAAAACAGCCAAACGATATGATCTTTAAGATGAAACCATTTATAACAATATGAAATACTTGCATATGTTAACAGCCTAAGTTAGACTCTAGGAAAGATTAATTGTAATTGCGCCAAGTGATTACACTTTCACATTATAACACTTAGGTGCAACATTCAAATCTCACCAAATATATCACACATCGCTATCTTTTTTGGACACAAGGACTTGAGTGGCTGAAAATAAATGTCCAATCAGAAAGAGTTTCACAATTAAAGTTACAAGTGAAAAGTAGTGATTGCTCAATGATATAGCAGCTGATGAGGGCGGTCAATCCAAGAATTTGGCAAAGTCATTTGCCGTATAACGTGGAAATTTGGCAAATTATTTGCTTTGTCTAAATTCTATTCCAACAGAAACTGGCCCATATGATGTTAACATTGCCATCCAAGGAAATTGCAACTGCCTTCCCTCCACACATCTTGGATGGAAATTGCAACTGCCTTCCCTCCACACATCTTTTAATTCTATCCTCCTTCGCAAACATTTTTTTTTTTTTTAATAAAAAGAAGCATTTGTATGATCATTTTATGGAGATCTTAATGATGTCATGCTTATATATCGATCACCAAAACCTCGTTACTGTTTGAATGTTTTATGCTGACTATCTACCTACTTAATCGATCCCCTGGTCATATACTTATATGACCAAAATTTCTTTGTTTCCCTTTCGTATTCCATTTATAAGTAAGTTAGGAATGCTAATCAATGTTGCTTCCATACATCAAAGTTCACTTCATCAAGCATGACAATACATCTCAAGATATGCATAATTAACATACTTGTGATCAAACTCAATTAACTTAAACAATAGGAAGAGTACATATCATCATCTTGCCCTAATAGGGGCACCTATACTTAGTGTGTAAATAAATCTATACGAATGATAGAATCGTGGCTGAACAGCTTAACAATACCATTAGCACTATTTCTTTCAGCATTCTTCCTAATCAGAGAAAGGAAGGGGGGACAGGATCAATAGAGCGATAAGTCTTGTTCTATATCTTCAGAGGCTGAAAAACTATTGCTTTCTGGCTCCCCTTCCTCGTCCTCTTCCTCCTCCTCCTCCTCCTCCTCCTCACTATTCAGTGTTGAACTTAAAGGTTCAGATTTCCTCCGTGCACCAACCCCACTTCTTCTACGAGTTTCTGCAAAAATATTTTGTCTGATTAGTACTATAGCCCACTAAGAACTGCTACAAAGACTAGGAAAGTATTGGAACTTTACTCTTATTAGTAATTGCGGAGCGTGTAAATGCTAAAAATTCATCCCATTTGAATTGTCTTAGTTCCTGCTTCTCCTCCTCTGAGATTTCAAAATTCGGTTCCCTCCCACACATAAAAGCAGCCCTACAAATTTAAAAGGAAAAAGAAAAATTCCGTCCATTTTAAGTTTCCATCCAAGAATCAAATTGCAATAGAACTAAGCAAGGATCCTGTAAGGTATGAGGTTATCACACATTTGGAAATTTTTAACATCACATAGTAGGAGGAGCAATTTAACAAAGGTCAAGAGAAATAAATTTGGAGCAGTACGATACCTGTCATACAGTCTAGCAGCTTCTTCTTGAGTCCCAACTGTACCCAAGTGGATTTGTTTCTTATCAACTTTTATCGCGGCTTGCCATTTCATATTCTTAAAATAGACACCTCTCATGAGACATGGTTCTTGGTTTTCAAAGTGCTTCCTCCTGTGTCGCTTTCTGCGTTTAACTTCTGGAATAACAAATGCACAAATGTTGTTTAAAAAGAATACAAGTGGCACTTCTACAAATACAAGAGATTCCCCACAAAATGCTCGACTAAAATATTCTTGCACTAGGATTTGTGGAACTAGAGGATCTTCCGGACAAGTCAAGAACTGTTAGTTTAAAGTAGGAGTATCCAAATACCATCCAGCTAATTCACAAGTTCATTCATGTAAAGAGCAAAATGGAGCAACTCATCATTTGATGGAACTTTTCGAAGATATGCTGATGATAGCAAGCAGCTATGTTTCCAGTGACATATCCCACAAACATGAAATAATATTGGCAAAAATTGCTATATCAAAATATGAACTAGATATAATAGCAACATATGGCTTTTGAACAAGCTTGATAAGCTAAGTAATTATTCAAGGTGGTTCCTTGTTTTATATTTTACAAGTATAGAAGCAGTGGAATCACACATAAGTAGAAAAAGGATATCGTCCATGTATGTGCTTCATGTTGTTGAGCTTTTGTCTGCAGCGGACACTTGCTTCATGGCAATGTTAAATTACTTATCATGTTTCATTCAAATATACTTCAGAAAATTCTTCAAGCACTTTTATCGGATGCTACTGTCTGTCCTCATTAATACAATCTCTGTGTCCCGTCCCCCCCCCCCCCCCCCCCCAAAAAAAAAAAGTTTCTGCCTTTTTTTATTCTTATCTGCCCTATCTTTCTTCTTTAGACCTGTTATTAATGAACTGCCGGCTCTCAAAAGACTTATCACGTTACATTCAAATATACTTTAGAAATTCTTCAAGTACTTTTATAGGATGCTACTGTCTGTCCTCATCAATATTTTAACAATCTGTCTACCCCTTTTATTCTTAATCTACCTAGCTTTCTCCTTTAGACCTGTTCTTAATGAACTACCGGCTCTCAAAGGACTTTGTAAAGCACCATACTGTCCATCAGTTGAGATGAGCTAAGAACTTTGTTTCAGAAGCAACAATATTTTTAAAGTCAGCTAAACCAAATGCTGGACTGAATAATTATCTGCGGTCATGTAGAAGACACCAGAATGGATATATTTAACTTTGTTGTATTATAAAGATCAGTACAGCATACAATTTCATAATGAGATAGAATAACAGGCAACTAGGTGAATCAACATCCTCATTAGTATATAAGAATGAACCTGGAAATTGTTGGGCGGTTTGCTCAATCAAGGAGCCAGAGGCATGACCATTTGATGATCCAGGAACAACCTTTACAGCAGTTCTCTAGAGAGCATTGAAACAATAATTAGGATATAAAGAATGCCGGCAAAAACACTTTAGTGTTTATAAGAAAAAAAAACTTTTAATTCAATGGGTCAGGTAGAAGATTCCACACGATCCTTTGTGAATTAACACCCTATCAACTGGAAAGAAAGCATTTAATTCAATTAAAGCTGGACAGAACCCCAGTAATTTAAAGATTTGACTTCATTTACAGCTACCAGATAACCAAACTACCAAGCTGACGAAAGAAACTTGTGTATCTCACTCTCAATAATCATTAAAAGCGGACTGCTACATAGGCATAGAAATAAGGGGATGAACACTTCGATAGTTTTTTGTCTAACTTTCTTTCCCTTTCATCTGCTTTTTTCTCATCATTCCAATTAACTAATATTTTATGATAGTCAGAATGTTATCAGTTCTAGTAGACAATGCACGTAAGTCCATAGAAAGTGTTGAAAGGAGCAACAAACATCGTCGAGTATCCACTTAAATCTCATTGCTTGATGATATTATTGAAAGTCCTCCTCCAGTGGACAGATTTGTAAATTTTCCTTTTGTGCCATTAACAGTATCAATTTACACAGAAAAGCTAGCGAATGTGAATTTGTATCCATTGTCAGTATTAATCTTGAGGACCCGTTTCTTTTTCTGCATGGAAGGATGAGGAACAAGCTGAAACACACAAAATACTTCACAGGATATATCAGCATAATAACACTTGTCATACTTTTTTACAGTTATACTGAACCAATCCTGCCAAAAATTATGCACAAACTGAATCATGCAAACATCTACTGATTGCCAAACGCAGTAAAATTTTCACATAAACTTTCCTTTCCAAGAAACCAAATAACTTCCTACTCTGGGAGAGCCAATTCCACTAATCTGATCATTTTGGGGAAACTTTTTACAAAGTACCAAATTCACAGATTACGCAAACTAGTTTGACTAAGCATGAGGGTATGGAATAAACTACTTAGATATAGTAAAAAATAACGTGTCTGAAATAGGTTGAATTCTAGCAGATTAAGTTACTGCTATTGAAACCAGTCAATCTTTCACAAAATAGAAGGAAATGGATCGGAGCAGAACCCGTTTGGATCATAGCTTAGAGAAGTGGCATCATTGACTGCTACTTCAATTGCATCATCTATATAAACCATTCGGCTGAAAAATACTTCATGATTCAAGACATAATTGACTACAATGGAAAGACCCATAGGAAAACTCAACCTCATTTCACATTAGAAAGAGCAGGGCGGGAGTTAGAAATAAAGGCTGTCTAAAACTGTTAAAGGTGATGCCACATTGCTTCTATCTCATTTAGCCGTTAGTGTCTAAACCAGTTAGTCTTCAAAGATTATGACGAGCCTTTATTCTAGAAACCAAATCCGGTAAATTTAGACATTCATGCTATGCAACATACTAGCATCAATAAACTATTCTTACCTCTTTTGACTCATCAATATCAGTTGACGGCATTGGATGGACACTTGTGTGTTTGTTGTTCAGGAAACGATTTTCGGCAATGTGTCCATTCTCAGAAAACTTTGGAAGTGGAACCAAGAACGAGCTTCGTCCTTCATAATCATTTGGATATCAAAAAACAAAAATGATCCAAAGGTATTGCAAAACTTCTTAAGTAAATTCATCCGAGAGTGAGGGCATTCTAGTTGAGATTAGATAGAAAAATTGACATCTATATTTAGAAACTATAGAAACTACAGGCCTATCCAACTTAAATGATGCACTAACTTTCCATACCAGAGCAAAGTCCTAACAGCTTACGCCTTCGGATGCTCACCATAGCTCGCCAAATTTATGCCTACAGCAGAGTGACACAATTTAAGAGAAGAAGACTGTATAATCAGATGTATACTGCAAGGAGAAAGCAGAATTCCAACAAAAGGAATTTAGAAGAGGATTTGGGGGGGGTGGGGGGGGGGGGGGGTGGAAGGTCTTTTAAGCCAAAGTAGAAGAAACAACTTAAACAAGATGGATTTGTTGATATCACAAATAGAAAACACGGTGTAAATGAAATCTGAACCACAATTCTTGATACATTATTAACATAACCCGTATGATTATTTCCAGAACAAAGTCAGCAGCCTCTGGCTGAGAAGATATTGCTAAAGCTGACAATACCTATGGCTAAGCTTAATACTAATTGGGTACAGAAATCAAGTGAACAATATTGTCACCCTGGAGAAATTTCACATTTTATGAAAGGTATAAAGAATTTTAAATGATTCAAGCGACAAGACAAAGGTGACAACAGACAAAAAGGAAAACTATGAACCCCCCAAGTTCGCAGCTTTCACAAGCCCAGAACAAAAGAAAAAAAGGTGATTACTGATTTATCTAGCAGGCATTGAAGATAATATTTCCAAATAGATTTGAATGAGAATCTACAGCAATACACAATCCCTTTTGGAAGATAAGGTTATGTCTGTGCTTGTAGACCAAGTCAACTCTCACCAACCTACCACCTTTTTGTGGAGAAAACAGAAGAACAAAGAACCCAAGAACCAACTTTCCAACACTACAAACATCAAAGCAATTAGAACAAGAGACTATGAAAAAAAACTCAAGTACTACCACCCACATGTAAAAGAGTACCATTTGTCATCTACATCATCCAAAACACAATGACCGAGGCAGTCACCAAATCTCATCAGTACAACAAATTTTCCCACTTCCCACATGTTAAACTATAATTAGTCAACAAATACCAAAAAGAAACAGTTACAAGTATTGAGAGGCAACAACATAGTACCTTAAAAACTACAACAAGAGAGAAAAGTGGTTGGTGAAGCTAAGCGTGGGAACCGAGGAGGAAAATCAAGAATTTGGTAAGACTAGAAGGTGAATACTACAAAAAAAGGAAGGTGGGGAAGGTGGTGGTGAAGGGAGAAGAGAGGCTGTGGGTGGTAGAAAAAGAGAGAGAGAGAAAGAGGGGGAGATTGTGTTTGTAATTGTAGTAGTTGTTGTTGTTGTTACTCACTCATGCATCTATCTACCTCTACCACCTTTTTTATTTTATTTCTTTCTACTCTTCATATTCCTCATTATGTTTATTTCTTTGTTTTGTTGAGAGGGTGGTGCTGATGCTATAAGGGGCCTCCTCCCTTAGCTTTTGGGGGGAGTGGGTAGTGGGGTTGTGGGGATGGGGGTAGTAGATAGAGAAAGAAACAAAGAGTTAATATAGAGAGAGAAACAGATAAAGAGTTGAAACTTCTTCCATAATAATACTGTACTCCATATGTACTTAAGCTATTGTTAAAATGACTGTTTTACCCATCTGAATCTTTGGAAGGTGTTGCTATCTTCTGTATATTTATGATGTGATGACCACAACACCCTTGATTAATCTATAGCCTCTTATCTTTTTGGAAAAAGATCCAAACAAGAATCTTATTTCCTCAAGGGAAAAGGAAAAGGGAAACGCGATATTAGTATAATTTTTTGGTATGTTAAAACTTTTTTAAAAAAAATTAGCTTTTTAAAATTCTGAACTTTCATTCAACCTAGGCAAATTGGCTTTGTTGCACCCCCTGTTGTTACACTTTTTTTTTTCCCCTGGCTTTGGTATGAGAATACTTTTTTCTACTTAACTCTATTTCAAAGTATATGTGACAAATTCGTCTTTTATGACTTCAACTAAGTGAATTTTTGACATTTTAAAACGTATTTTTGCCAATTTATTTAATTTAATGAAGTTGCACCTTATGTTATTGAATTTCTGGATATCCAAAATTTAATCTAAAAGTGAATTAGTTTAGTCAATCATTTGTCATAAAGTTAAAATTGATCAAATTGACTCTCGATAAGTGAAAATATATTAAATAAATTAGAATAAAGAAGAAGATACTAGTATTTTCTTTAGTGGGTAAGAGAAATCTCATGCTCTCTACATAGTTAACAAAATATAATACCCTTTGATGTGGTTGATGGTAAGTACTCTTTTATTCTTGGTCAAAAGTCGAGAACTGGAATGAAGTGGCATTTAATAGAGAGCGGTTTTCTTCGAAAGTGAAACTTTTCGGCGCGAATTAGAATTAGTCGGGTCCCAAAGACACATGATGAAAAACAAAACAAAAATATTCTATAAGAAAACGAAGGGGTAAAAATCATTTACATCCCCAAGTTTACTTTAAAAATCAAACTCATCCTGCAAAATTTTGAACAACTATTATTCTCCTCTTTATATCAAAGTTGGCTTTTTTAAATGCCAGTTTTACATATTTTATATTATTTATTTATTTAATATAATAATTTTTTTTTAATTTATGTTATGGACTTACTATAGACAAATAAATATTAAGTACCTATAAAAAAAGTGAGAAGTAATAATTAAGCTTAAAAGTTAATGATATCAATAATAAATGATGGAAAAAAATAAAAACAATTACAATAAAATTTTCTCGTATTAGTAATTTTATTAATAACAATTAAAAGTCGTTTAATTAAAAAATTGAGAATAAAAGAGAGTGAGAACTTTATAAATTATGTTGTGCATAAAAAATAATGAGTGAAAATAGAGGTGAATTTTATAAAAATTCTTAAAATTTATCTATCTATACTTTACATGAATTTATATCATAATTTTAAGAAAAAAAGTTCTATGAATAACAATCAAAACTCAAAAAATTAAGATAAACTGGAAACTTAAGAAAAATTATTATCCGAGATGAATTCCCCGGTTCACCCTTCACAGACAAACAAATGGACATATATATATATATATATATATATATATATATATATATATATAAAATACTTAATAAATATAATATTAATTAAAATATTAATAATCATAAAAAGTTGTGTTATAAATTTACAATATAATTATTCCTTTTTATAATGTTAATAAACTTAAATAAAATTATATAACAAGATATAATATTATTTAAATTATAGACAAAATACCTACCTAAAAATAAAATATTATAGATATAATATAAAGAAGTACGACATATGTGGGGAACTAAAAATATTATGGATAAAATAAACATTGCATAGGATGGAAGAAGGGGAATGATGATTGTTAAAAGTTAAATGATGAGTTTAATTTGTAAACTAAACTTGAGGGATATAAATAATTTTTACCCAAAATAAAGAGATGTTTAATGGCATTTCAAACGGCACTGTGTAGTAGTACTTCACAACGGATCTAATGGTGGATAATGGTTTTGCCTTTTCTAGAGGCTGATATCTGATTCCCTAGCAGTAGGAAAATAAGGAAAGAAAGTTCGTATTTGAGAAGGTACTTTCAAAGTTTTCTGTCTAGCACCAGGGGAAAATACTACTAAATGGAGTTTTAAAATAGACCTACCAAAAAAAAAAAAAAAAACCTACCATCTTAGGCTGAATTGAAATAAAAGGTTGATATAAATGTATGTTAGTTGTGTTTGACCATAATTTATTGATTTTGGCTCAACCAATTAGATTTGTATAAAGAAGAGTTAATCTTAATTAAAAATAATATCTAAAAAATAAAGCTACGTGTGATGAGACCAAATAACTAGTATATTTATCCGAATAGCAATGAGTCTAAGCAACAGTGACATACTCAATGATCCAAAAAGGTAGAGTGCGGCATTCAATAGCAATAAATAACAATAAATGACGTTTATGTAAATAAACGTGTGAGCCACCCGAAAAGGGACGAGATCAATGAATATTCTTTCTGATAAGCCTTTGAACACTCGAGTCGTTCTTGGAACCAGTGGGAATGCTAGGCAATAATCTTGGTAAAAAAGTTATTTTTGTATGTATGCGATAAGACCAGATTCGTTCATACAAAGTCAATGTGTTCTTTACAAATGGATATCTCATGTCCCCTATCATTGTGTTTCTTTCTATTTATAGGGAACATGTTCGTAGAAACCTTAATAGTACAAGTGCAGAGAATATTCACTAGAATATTTTTTTTAATGTCCTATCTTGAAACTAGCCGTTATAACTCTATTAAAGGTGTTCGATCTCGACCTCGACCTCGATCTTCGATGACTCCTCGACCTTAATCATTGTTGATTCTTCGACCGCGGCCTTCATTGTTGCTTGAACCACTTCGACACATAGCGGCCCGTCAATATTTCGCTAATGCTATCAAGGCTTAAGTATTTTAGAGGTAAATTTTGACCTATACAAGTTGAACGGCTGTTTAACCAACTAGGAACAAATAATCAATTTTTTTTTTCTGTTTTCCTTTCTAATGTATAAAAGGCACATAACTCTCTTTTTCCAATTCATTATTCAAATTTTAATGGTCCGGCTAACCCATATTTGCATTAGAAAGGTCGACTAAAAAGAGTAAAGCATTTCTATTGAAAAGTTCTCCATTTTAAGGATTCAATTTGAAACTCCCCATTAAGAACAAAATATTTCAAACTATTCCATCACACAAACCACATAATTTTAATGAATGAAGGAGATAGAAATATAGCATTTCATTCCAAAGTGATGTTTTACCTACTCTATTTGGGATCGAGCACTCATGCGTGTGATCGCCACAAACGTGCCATGTGCATGATGCACGTGCCAACTTGCCATTCTCTAACCTTGATAATGTTCATGACTTTCTTCAAAGAGGACAGCTTACAAAAAAAAAAAAAAAAAAAAGAAACTAAACTAAATTAATTAATTAACAGCTGAAAATAGAAGCTTTGTGCACATTCGTATGTTTTAAATACCTCAACTTCCACTTTTTGTTCTTTTGTTGACTGCCTTAGACTTCTTTACTACTTCTTTAACAAAGCTTAGCTTCCTCTATGAGTTAAAAGTTTTTGGTTTACTTAAAAGAAAAAATGGATTAACGAAAGAACACTGTATTCAATAACGGAACTATTCCTGAAGGAACTAATGAAATCTTTCTTTGTTTAATTCCTAAAATCCCTAATGCTAATAATTTAAATTTTTTTAGACCCATTGGCCTTTGTAATACTATATACAAAATTATCACTAAGGTCATTAGCAACCGTCTAAAACCTTTCCTAGATAGACTTATTAGTCCTTATCAAGCTAGTTTCCTTAAAAATAGGAAAGCTTGTAACAATGCGATTATTATTCAAGAACTGATCCTAAAAATGAATAGGTATTGTGGTAGACATCATAATATGATTTTAAAAATAGATTTAGAAAAAACTTTTGACCGTCTGGAATGGTCTTTTATCTATAGAACCCTGACCTTCTTTTAATTCCCCCCTAACATAATTAAGCTTATTATGAATTGAATAACATCCGCCAGAATAGCAATCTTAATTAATGGTACTAGAACATGTTACTTTACACCTAGTAGGGGTATAAGACAGGGTGATCCTATGTCCCTATACATATTCATTCTCTGCATGGAAATGCTTTCCACTTTAATTAATTATAAGGTAGATTTAGGTGTCTGGAGCTCAATTACGATTGATAAAAATAAACACCAACTATCCCACCTTTTCTACGCAAGTGATCTTACTCTAATGTCCAAGATTAATGATAGATCCATAAGATCCATTAAACAGTGCTTAGAGCAGTTTTACAACTTGTCTGGGCAGTCAATCAACAAATCTAAGTCAAAAATTATTATTTCTAAAAACTGTCCCAAACATATTGGAACCAATATAGCAAATATTTTCAATATAAATATTAATAATTCGTTTGGAAAATACTTAAGTTTCCTAATTACTAATACGAAGCCTAGAGCAAAAGATTTTCAATTTGTTCATGATAATATGCTTGCTATATTAGGAACTTGGAAATATAACTGCCTAAACATGGCAGGTAGAACTGTTTTGGCCACCTCGTGCCTTAATTCCCTCCCTAGTCATATTATGCAGTACACTTTGTTGCCTAGCAAGATCCTTAGTACAATTGATAAGATTCAAAGAAACTTTGTTTGGGGAACTAATGCAACCTCTAAAAACTCCATCTCTTAACTGGGATACTATTACTAGGCACAAGAAAGAGGGCGGCTAGGAATTCATAAAGTTAAGAGTAAAAATTTAGTAACTCTAGCAAATCTCTCTTGGAGACTGCTTACTAACACTTGTTCTCCTTGGGCAAAATTAATTATACAGCTTCATGGTTATAGGAAAACTGCTATAAACTCCTCCTTCATATAAAACAGTATCTTGAAAGGGTGGAAAATTTGTAATAAGGGCATTTCATGGATCCCTCATAAGTCCTCAACCCCTAGTGTTTGGAATACTCGTTGGATTCACAATACTCCCCCTCTTCGCCAGTGTATTTCTGGCCCCTTGACCCAATCAGATAATTTGCTTACTATAAAGGATATTTGGAGTAATAATAACTTGGATCTTTTAAAAATCTCCATGGGTCTAGAAGCTAACATTATGAACAAAATAAAGGCTATAACACCCAATGCAAACAATTGTGACACGCCTACTTGGTCGCTCTATACCAATGAGCTTTTTACTACCAAATCTTGCTATACCCTGATCGAAAATCATCCTATCAATGATATAGATTTTATGTGGACTTGGAACCTAAAGTGCCCCAATAAGCTGAAGTTCTTGCTTTGGAAATGTCTTCACAATAGACTACCTTCTAGAAGCCATTTAAATTATATTGGTATTAACATCGATCCAGTGTGCTCTTATTGTAAAGCCCAAAAGGAAACTATTACTCATGTCTATTTAGACTGCCTAGCAGTAAGGGATTTATGGCTACAACTCGGTTTGGATATGAGCAGAAGAAATATTAGTAATAATTGGGTAACTAATCTTAGGGACCATAATATATCCGTTAAGAATGGTATTATCACATGGACTGATCTTTTTCCTTTCGTTATATGGGTTATTTGGACTAATAGGAATAATAATCTCTTTAACAATACCACAAATAAGCCGGCTCTCCATCATGCCCTTAACCTAGCGGTGCAATACAAGCTTCTTACGCAAAATGAGGAAACAACTCACAAACTTATTCATATCACTGTTGACTGGATTAAACCTCCAACAAATACTATTAAGTTTAACACTGATGGTTCGTTTAAGGAAGCAAATTCTCTATGTGGCTTTGGTGGTATTTTCAGAGATAGTAGGGGTCACTGGATACTTGGCTTCTATGAAGCTCTTCCAGGCTTATCACTCCTACAGGCGGAGCTGTTGGCTTTAAAAACAGGCCTCCAAATAGCAAAAGAACAAGGCTTAACCAATTTAGAAGTGAAAACGGACTCTACTGATGCCATTAATTGTTTGGAAATTGGAATGCTATTTTTAATAACATTATTCTTGAGTGCAGCTCGTTAATGAACCAGGTGAAGGTTCAGTAAATCCACCACATTTTCAGGGAAGCCAACAAGTTGGAATACATGATGGCTAGGAGAGCACTGTGTGACAACAAAGGCAGGGATCTTACTATTCTCTACTACCCCCCTCCCCCCCTCTACTACCCCACCCCCCCCCCCCATTTTGCAAGCAATGTCTTAAGCTCAGACTGTGAAGGCGCTACTCATCTTATTAAAAATGTTAGGAAAGATGTTTGTTCTAGACTAGCTTATTTTGGGAACAAAATTGTCCTTCGTACATGTTATGTAATAGCCCGTTTGGACATACAAGTTTTTTCCATTTTTTTCAAATTTTTTTTGGAAATAGTGTTTGGTTATCAAACTCTTACCAATTTTTTCAATTTCACTTGAAAATGCATTTTCAAATTTGAAAAACTGGTAAGAACCAATTTTTCAATTGAAAATAGGAATTTGCTAGTTTTTGATTTTACAAATTTACCCCATATTTTTAAAATTTATAAAATGACCCCATCAGTTAGTAACCCACAACTACCCACAGAAACACAAAACGCATAGGTCTTCTTCTCACCAAAGTGTGCGGCTGCCTTTGCCATCCCAATCCGGCTAGGGGTTGTTATTTCAAGTAGGATAATCAAATTGGGGTGGTTTTGATATTTTTTTACAAGTTGTGGGGTATAAATCATGTTTCATAATTTTGAAACAAAGACATCCAAATATGTTGCAAAAATTATAACCAAACACAACTTCATCTTCAATTCAAATTTTAGTGAAATTCCAAATTTGAAAAAAAAAAAATTGGAATTCATGTCCAAACGCCTACTTAAGCTCGGACTGTGAAGGCGCTACTCATCTTATTAAAAATGTTAGGAAAGATGTTTGTTCTAGAGTAGCTTATTTTGGGAACAAAAATGTCCTTCGTGACATGTTAAGTAATAGCCAAGTAGTAAATGCCCCACCGAGCAATTATGATTGTATGAACTCTACTATTATGTGATATCTATAAATAAGATCCCTGTTATCAAAAGAAAAAAAAATTATGTAAACAGAGCCTACCTCATTACATAGAATCTTCCTTTGTAATATAGGTTTAGTAGGAAAAAAAGGTTTCTCTGTAGAAAAACTAGAAGACCGAACTATTATAAGAGGTGATTCCGAGTAGAAAAGCATTGAAAGGAAAAAAAAACATAGACGGAGTAGTTTTGTTTCTACACGTGCTAATTCACATTTCAATCATTAATTTACTCTCATTTTTTTTCCGAAACAAACAAACATAAATTATGGACTCTTTTAAACACTGACTTCCAACACTTTTGTTTTATTTTATTATATTGAACCTGTTAAATGTTACTCCTATTCTTGGAATTTACAGTTAACAAGTGCCGGAAAGTAACAGAAATAAAATCTAGTGATTACAGAACAATGAAAGGAAATGTACAGATGAAGTTTATTGTTGTTTTTTCTTACGCTTTGTAAGTTGACTAGAACCTTGTACTTTGGTTTAGAAAAATATATTGGTGAGTCAAACTCAAGAGAGATGAAAGAGAATGGCAAATGTAGTATTATTGGCAATATTTAATTTGTGAATGCATAAGTTACCTTCAACTCGAAATTTATACACATATATATTGAAATTCTTTTCTATAAAATACAACTTATACTAGGTTGACATTCTATCATACAAAAATATAATTAATACAATAGTATTCTTCACTTTATGACAATAAATTCTGAATTTGCCGACGAGAAAGAAGGAACAAAGAAAATAAAACTCAAAGAGTAATGAGTTAATGGTACTTTGGAGGAGTTTTGAGAGGTATGCAGGCCCAAAGCTAAGTCATCGTCAAGTAGTCAATTTATCTATATAAACTTGCAAATTATTACTCTCCAAAATGTGTGGTTTGAGGAAAATTAATATCTAGGGTTGAATTTGGTGGGCTATACAAACCTTCAATGTGTAGGTAAAGTTAGGTTTTCAATAAGTGTCTTCTCCTCATCGACATAATAATTTTAAAAAGTTAGAAAAAAAGTTATAGAGAAAACCTACACAAAAGAATAAAATAAAAGAGGAGATATTAATCAGTGGAGAAGTCAAGACTTTTACTAAGAGGATTCAAAATATAAATAAATAAGGGAGAATTATATCCCTTGTCACTTGGCCCAACAACCCATCAGAAAATGGCTCATATTTGAAGCCCTTACCCAGTATAGCCCAGGTTGTACATAATCTGAAAATTAATTTTTACCATTTAGCCCATCCCTTATTTCTTCGTTCCCCTTTTCTCTTCATTCTTCTTCTCCTTCCCATGTCAGCCTTTGCACCACAAAATTTCTCTACTATTGTTATTCTCCTTCAATTCTTTTTTGGATTTCAATGTTAACTAAGGATTTGAAAAATAAAAGTCACCATTACAAGTGGTTCGAAGATTCGATTTCAGAAATTGAGTTTTCCGATTTGTTAGTTGTTTGGAATGGGTGTTGTCTCAATTGATTGGAATCATCAAGATGAGTTCAAAACTTAAATTTCAAGTGATTTGGAGTAGATTTAGGCTATATTTAAGTTAAATTTCAGAAATTGAGTTTTCCGATTTGTTAGTTGTTTGGAATGGATATTGTCTCAATTGATTGGAATCATCAAGATGAGTTCAGAACTTAAATTTCAAGTGATTTGGGGTAGATTTAGGCTATATTTGAGTTAATTTCAGAGGATGCCCAAGGAAGAAGAAGAACACGTGAAGCTCCATTGCTATGATTCGTTTGTATAATAATGTATAATATTGTATAAATAGTGTATAATAGTGTATAAACACCTCTTATACACTATTAAATACAAGGTTGATACATTATTTACAGGTATTTGGTGAATTCTTCTTCTTCTTCTTCTTCTTCTTCTTCTTCTTCTTGTTCTTCTTTTTCTTCTTCTTCTTCTTCTTCTTCTTCTTCTTCTCCTTACATAATGTATCAAGAATATTTTCACTCTGTGATTATACATCTTTATACACTTTTATACAACTATATACGTAATGTACAAACAGTACCCACTCGAAAATTCTCACAAAATCATAATCGAAATTTAACAAGATTAGCATTAAAAGAGATGAGATTTTAGGTTTCTCACGTTTGTTTTTGCGTTTTGTAGTTGTGATAGGTATGTATAAACCTGAAGATATACAAAATAAAAAAAATAAAAAAATCGGAGAAGTATTGGTTATGGAAGAAGGCACGAATGAGTGTTGACTGAGTGTCTCTATTAATGGTTACACTAAAAATGGGGAACCGATTTTTGTTTTCATTTTTGTTTGCGTGTGATTCTTTTTTATTAATTAAATTAAATATTTATGTGTGAAAATTGAGGAGAGAGCTACAATAGGGGTAGGTAGGTAACGGAAAAATAAATGAGGTTGTTATAATTAGAGGTGATGGGAAAAGAAAAAATCTTATTGATATTTGGCTACACATTTGCAAACTTGTAACTGGGCTAAAATAGTGCAAGGTCAACTTATGGAATGCATTATTATGTAATTTTGTCTTTTTTTTTTTTTTTTTTTTTTGTAAACTTCTTTAAACTATGTTAACATCTTAACTTTGAAATATATTATTACATTTTCCAAAAAAAGAAAAAACTCAATGGAATAAAATTGAAATTATATACCTCTCTTCGTTTTTTTTCCTCTCTTTTTCAATTAGGTCTTTCAATATCAAGGCATTTTTTTTTATGAACTTTGCTCCTTACACTTTAAAAGTTTTTAGTATATCTTAATCCTAATTTTTAAGGTGTTATTCGTATATAATTGCATTAAATTATGAAAATTCAACTTTAGCTAGTCATTTTTGCAAAAAAATCTATTTATTATCATGTCAGTTTTAGATGTTTCTTAATCTAACTATTTGATATATTTCGTCAGCAGTAATTTGGGAGAAATTTAAAAATAGCCAGATTTACCACTGGTCGTTGAAAAATAGCCAAGTTTCAAAAGTCATCGAAATTTAGCCACTTTAAATCTGAGCGAAAACATTGTTCAAAATCCGGAAAANAGGCTATTATTTGAGTTAAATTTCAGAAATTGAGTTTTCTGATTTGTTAGTTGTTTGGAATGGGTGTTATCTCAGTTGATTGGAATCATCGAGATGAGTTCAAAACTTAAATTTCAAGTGATTTGGAGTAGATTTAGGCTATATTGGAGTTAAATTTCAGAAATTGAGTTTTCCGATTTGTTAGTTGTTTGGAATCGGTGTTGTCTCAATTGATTGGAATCATCATGATGAGTTCAAAACTTAAATTTCAAGTGATTTGGAGTAGCTTTAGGCTATATTTGAGTTAAATTTCAGAGGATGCCCAAGGAAGAAGAAGAAGAACACGTGAAGCTCCATTGATAGGATTCATTTGTATAATAATGTATAATATTGTATAAATAATATATAATAGTGTATAAACACAACTTATACACTATTATATCCAAGGTTGATACATTATTTACACGTATTTGGTTAATTTCTCGCATTTTCTTCTCCTCCTCCTCCTCCTCCTCCTCCTCCTTCTTCTTCTTCTTCTTCTTCTTCTTCTTCTTCTTCTTATTCTTCTTCTTCTTCTTCTTCTTCTTCTTCTTCTTCTTCTTCTCATTCTTCTTATACACCTATATACATAGTGTATCAAGAATATTTTCACTCTGTGATTATACATCTTTATACACTTTTATACAACTATATACATACTGTACCTCTTTGTATAAAAGTGTATAACATTGTATAAAAGTGTATAAGCATCTCT